>NW_010517082.1:0-11467 GCF_000687285.1 Phaethon lepturus | reverse complement strand
AATACAAATACAAATACAAATACAAATACATGAAGCAGGTCAGCATTTTCTGTTTGAAACTTTTTAACCAGAAAGGGAACAAATGATATTAATAATATTTTGGAGGAAACTTTGCTGCTTAATTTTTCATTTTGCAACAAAAATTGAAAACTAGGAGAGGGGAATTTCTGTTGGTATCTCAGTTTCTGTTCTTCACATTTTCCCTGTTGGTATCTTCATCTCTCTTCCCATCTTCTTTAGAAGATACAAAGTAGAAAAAAGGAGAAAAAATTAAAGTGGGAAATGTTTTGACATTTTCCTCCTGTGTTTTTTTATTAGAAAATAAGCTTGTATTTTAATGAGAAATTTTGATCTCTGTTCATCTTAAAAAAAACATATAATGAAGTAATTTATTCTCTTTTATTTTCTTGAACATCCATCTGCTCAGTTTTCCACACCTATATGTCTCTCAATTCCATGGAATGCAAAGTCTGGTACTATTTCCCATTTCTCCAAAAAAACAACCAACAAACCTTCCAAGAAAACAAACAAACAAACAGAAATCATAAAATGTTCCTGGATTTAGAATGAGATTTTTGACCTTCAAGTTAATTTTTGATTTGTGTGACTGATGAGCCACTCAGTGGGCCAGGTCCCATTTGTGCTATGAATTGTATAAACACCAACACAAAACAAGTCCTGTAAGGTGTGTGTGTGGGGGGGAGGGTACTACCGAGAAGATTTTTTACAGGCAGCCACAGGAATTAGTGAGGATGAAACTGCAGAAGCAAAATCAAGTGATTTTTTAGGAAGCTCTAAGCAGCAAAGTTTATCACAGAGCAGTGTACAAATGTATTTTCCAGAATATGTAGGAATGCCAAGCAGAGATGAGATCTGACATTTCAGTAATAAACAAGAAGGACTGAGCAGTTGCACACACCAAGGAACCTTGGGTGTAAAAATAAGTAATCTCCATTTGGTGTGGTAGAAGCAGAATTAATAGAAAGATGCATATAGAGGGCTGTCATTATCAAAGCAATGAACTATGAAAATGATATTTTGCTGAAGCACTTTGAATATGATGAGAACCTCAATGAAAGCTTTATTAGTGTAGCTGTACAGGAAAAGATACACCTTGTGATGGAAAGTAGATGCACTGAAAGTTGGCTGTAGCCTGAATGTGACAATACAAAAAGATGATGGAGTCAGTTACATCATTCAGGTTTGAGTCTCACGTGATTAGAGCTTTCAGTGATGAAGGACAGGGTGATGACATTCAGAGACAATTTGAAAAGAAGAAAAAGAAAGAACTGGTTGCAGTAGGGGGGAATTAAACCTAATTTTTTCCACTTTGAGTTTGTCTTTTAAAAAATCAGCCCACTGGTCAGGGAGACAGGCCAGATTTTATTCATACATGAGCAGACAAATCTTTAGAGCAGAGCTAGAACCACCAATGGTGATCAGCCTAAAGGTGAAAGGTGAAATAATATTTGTGGACTCTTTTGTCTGGTATAGATCAAAACAAGAAAATCAAGTTGTGGTGTCTGGAGGTCACCATTAAGAAAGAACAGAGGAGAAATAAAAACATATGCATATGAAAATCTGGGTTATTTTCTCTGAAAGTTAACATAAAATCCTTCCAAATGAAATCTATAGGTGCACAGATGCCAGAATGATGGCAAAAGGATAATCCTGAAAAATCTGGATCATGCAGTCAAACAAGCCCATATATCTTTCTTCTTTTCATAAAACAAATGCCATTGCAGGAAAAGGAATGTACACACACATGGAAAATTACATATTGGAAAGCAGTGTTCTGAAAATATTTTTTCAAGGCACAACAGAAAATTAAATGCATGAAAGGTCTTTGAGTGGAGCTGTAGCAAAAAGGACTAATGATATTTTGTAATCTGCTAGGCACTTACCCCTGTTAAGACCTGTACTACAGTTCTGTACAGTTTTTGTGTTTGCATTATTTAAAAATGTTGATAGAATGAAATTGCTATAACATACTCTTCCTGACTCCTCTCCAGAAAGAGAATAGGAAATTATATTCCACGATGCTTTTCCTTCTTAAAGATGAATACAATTAAAATATATTTGACTTTATATTGATTTTGTCCCTTTTTTGAGTTGAGGATTGGATTAGATGACTTCCTGAGTCCTTCCCAACCTAACTCACTCTACGAGTCTATGATAATGACTCTATGATATTTTCATAAAATAATAAGAGCAAATGGCATAACAGCAGCTATTTGACACATTCAAAAATAAATGTTTTTCCACATTAAAAGAACTAGCTATCAGAAGAAATGATTCAAAATAGTTGAAAGAGCAGTGTTGGATTCTCCTCTTGACGCCTTGATTTCAAAGTTGCATGTCTTCTGGATGATGTGCTTTAGCTAAGTGGAAGTTTTGCTTCAGTGACACACAAGTTACTGGGCTCCATACAAGGTTAAGTAGATGAAATGCAATGTGTTGTGATTGGAGAGGGACAAAGTAGTGAAGTAGTGTTCCCTTCTGACCTTTCGCTCTATGAATCTTTGGATCATATTAATCTTGTTCAGAGTCTATTTTTTGGTAAGTTGTTCCTTCCTCATAACAATTTTGTTTTCTCCATCCTGATCTAAACCAATTCTCTATGATGTGACAGATTTCCCAGGGGAAGTATCTCATGATTTCATTTGATGGCACTAAATACGTGAGAAGACCCAGTTCCCAGAGGAATTACTCAGATGTAAGGATTAAGGACTGAATGAGGCCTTAATTTGGCCTTTAATTTTGGAACCACAAGTAAATTTACAAGCAAGTGTGGCATAGCCAATGGCATATGAAAAAAACGGCTTTCTGACCTCAGGTACCTTTAAAATTATTTCATAATACATACTGGAGTCACAGCCTAGCTAATTATTTCTTTACATGATTGTAGAAAAAAACTATAAAGATTATTTTCTTTTAATTTTCTTTTCCTTTGCATTTTTTAAGAAGAAAAAGAAGATTAAAAATAAGATATTGACATCCAATGTTAGATTAGATGTTCAGATTTAATGTTCAGATTTAGGGTTTTAAAACTGCCTATGGGGTTTGAAGTCCTACTTCCCACTAATTTTGAAACAAATAGTCAGCTAAGTTTCAGTTTTTAAGGAATGCTCTATCTTAATCAGTGCATCAAAATACCACCTCTCCTGGATAGCTTTGTCAAATACAACCACGGACTTTCTAGCTTTTTTTTTTTTGTTGTTGGTCACATAATGGTCTGCTAATGTGCTAAATACTTTCATCATTGCCTTAGCCTCCTTAGTCAAGATAATAAACTGACTGATAATACTTTCTGATTGGTGTTTAAGTAATTTTGAAATGGTGGCACTTAAAGGAATTGCTTTTTGTGCAAAATAACCAAAATGAGCTCTAGGTGTTAGCAAGCTGCTCTTTAGAACCAGAAATATTATTGAATTCTAAATGTAAACCTGTTAACTGGATGATCCTTGATCCCTGACAGGAGCTACCATCCACAGCCCAGTCGTTGCCTGCTCATCTCCCTGTGGGAACCACAGTCTTAGGAAGATTACACCGCACTAATACAATCAGCTCGGATAGAGGATGAACCAGGAGAGAGTCCATTAAACCTTTCACATCATTACAAGCCTCATTGTTTTGCAGATGAGTAACATAAAGTAGAACATATGCATGAGGCCTCTTACCGTCTCTCTGGATACCAGGGATTTCAACTATCTGAACCTAGTTCATTCCTGGTAAATGAATAAATAACCTTGAGATAATCCTTCCTGTTCGCTGGAAAGGTGCCTTGCTTAAATACTAGATAATGAAAAAATGTCCAGATTTCCTTTATCATATTTTTGGTTCTCTGTTTTCTGTGTACTATCCTGTAATTGCTGTGGTCACTGCTTTTTGCCATCTGCTCACATGAGAAGGTGCAACTAACAGTTGAGAGGGAATCTTATTAAGCCGGGTGAAGGAGGGAATCTTATTAAGCCAGATGAGGGAGGGAATAAAAAAAGTTGTAAGTAGTATTCATGCAGTATCTGATTTAAGGCACAGGCCACCTCTGGAAAAGATATTTTTCATGGGGACCTGGAGTTCTGAAGTTATCAATTTCCATGGCTGTATGTCATAACAAGTGGATAAAAGGTGATTTATTCAAAATTTAACTGGATGGTTTATCTTTGTAACGTGTTTCTACAAAAGCTATTTTTCATTTTCTGTGCTGGGTGACTGTTGATCATATTTCATTTATGCTTATTTAATATTAATTTTCATGTGATTTTTTCCCCCGATATTATTTTCCTCAAATGTCAAAATGCTGGCTTGTTTATTCGATTTTTGAGCTATTGCAATAATCGCAGCAAGCTTTAATTTTAGATCAGAACACCAGTAGGCTGGCCTTTTAGGTGTCTCATTTAATGATAAGGTGCGTACATGCAACTAATAGCTCTGCTAGCTAATTCTAGTTTAGTACTAGAATTCCTTCTTAAAGAGAAAGGCAGAAAAACAGAATAATAAAAACCTATTTGGACCTCCAAGAATAACTTTTAAGCTCAGATTCAAATCTGTGTTGATATTTTAACAAAGGATTATATCATATTTTTCCACCCTAGGATGGACTGAGCAAATAATATTAGTCAGGAATCAACAGATTCTTGATGTGCTACAATGTGGAAGACATTGATGTTTATTACTTTTCATTTATCTGATCACCTAGACTTGTTCATTTACTAGCCTTTTTTTATGCTGTATGTGTTAATCTGTTACAGTAGTAATGATCCTAATTAGTAATTTTTACTCATATCTTGCATTTATATTTCCTGAAGGGTCACAGAATGTTGGGTGGTTTGAATGAAGACACTCCCGATTTGAATTAGATCCTGACCAATTTAAGTTCTCAGCTATCTGAGTTTAAAAGGACTACAGATAGTCTCTAAGAGCTCTACTGGTGACTCCCGATTTGGGATCTTGCACTTTCTTTGAGCTAAATGAGATGTGAATGTGCTTCGTTATTTGTGTATGATTAACCAAAGGGGAAAGAAAAAGTCTCACACGGAGTATGCATATGAAATTCTTCACAGGTGGGGGAGCTGTATATACCCACTGATTATTGTACTTTATTTATTTAGCCTAAATGCCAAGATGTAGTGGTGAGTGAAACTGGAAAGGTTGACTGGTTTAGTTAAGATTTGCTAAGAATACTGGGATGCTTAACTAAAACAAACAGTCAAACCCCAGGACCTATGGAGCTCCTTTTCAAAATAAAATAGTTTTAAAAAGAGATTTCTATGTGGCTTCTCTTACTTTTCACTTCTGCCTGGACATAACTGTTGAAAGAAGAACATCTTTTACTACAAGGGTAGTAAAATCAGATGATTATCACAGTTTTTTGGGTTTGTTTTTTTTTTTAGTTCTATGTGAAGCCAGACTAAGGAGAATTAAAAAGAACAGGGAAAAATAACAGAAGCTAAAAAATGATTTTATGTGAACTTAGTTGCTTTTCAAAATTAATTCTAGTGTTGATTATTCTTCAGAGGTCACACACCTACAACAGTCAGAGATCTGCTTTTTCTCTGAAGAATAGAGGCCCTGTAAAGCAAAGAAAAAATAGCACTTACAGCATGAACTCATGTGTAGCTTAGATGTGTCTAGAGGAAAATATCTCAGGTAGGCAGATAGAAAGAAGGAAGGAAGAAAGCAAGCAAGCAAGCAAGTGGTTGGCTCAATTTATTTCTCCTCTGATACTTCTCATAAATACATTTAATTCTCTCCCTGTACTCTGAAAGGAAGGTAACATCCTTCCATGGGTCTAATCACAAACCCTTCTCCTCTTCTTGTGGAACTATTCAATTATTTTCCATCAGTCCTTGTGGATCTATTCACTTTTTCCTACTATTTTCCTCTTGCACAACTCAGTGTGAGTGGGCAAACTGTTTATAAAAAGCCTGGGATTAGAAATGAAGGGCTGTTGCAGTTTATTGGTCAAAACCAAGCAGAATTTCTCTCTGAGGAGTTGAAGGAAGCTTACTTGGAATCTGTCTATTTTACTTGGATCCTTTGGGTCCCATTAGTCCCTCACTTTCATTATCCTAAGCATCAATTCATTTCATTTACTCTCACCTTTCCCCATGGCCATATTACTTACAATACCATGATACAATGATTTTATTGCTTTGTTTTTCTCTATAAAACTTTATTGACATCATAAATAAAATACAAATTTCTGATGTATTTTCAACAATAACTGTGCCCTTACACATACAGGTATCAAATTCATGCCCATCATACAAATATGTTATATGAAGACAAGTCCTAGAAATAAAATAAATATAAAATAAATAACATAAACTTGAGCATATCACCAATGATTCCATAATAAATACCTCTCCCAATGTAAATCAATCACATGTAGGTTTAGTTAGAAATAATCACTTTTATTACTATAAGTATTCATATGTCATTAAACAGTTGATACTCCTTCTATGTTGCATACAG
Organism: Phaethon lepturus; assembly: GCF_000687285.1. Lineage (NCBI taxonomy): Eukaryota > Metazoa > Chordata > Aves > Phaethontiformes > Phaethontidae > Phaethon > Phaethon lepturus. The sequence continues at coordinate 4,990 of NW_010517082.1, read as the reverse complement.
TGCTTATCATGCTGAATACTTCAGCCAGTGGTGTGCCTTTCCAACTGTGTTTTTAAGGCAGTAGTTTTAGGCTCAGGTAAACTGATTTTCATTATATATTATCTTGAGGTTTCTAAATATACTTATATAATACTTCAGCATTACTCTCTGCCTGAATAAGGCGCTTCCACCTGGCCTCTCAAGTCCTTGTTTTACATTCCTTATTCTTCATCAGTGAGGGACTATTTTTATGATCTAAATGTCCTTTGTTACTCCCATATCAGTTAAAAAATGACAATGCATGCACACATTACAAATGTAAGTTCACCAGAGTGTTTTGAGGGAACTGGAAGGCTTCAGAGGAGAAGAAACGTTTGTTGGATGCTGATCAGTTAGTGAAAGACCAGAATGTCTCACTCTGCTCTTAGTGGGTGCATATTTCCAAGTCTTTTCTTTATGCACTTACTGTCTGGTGATTTGAGGCTTGTTCTGTGCATTTATTACAGGTGGATATTTTTATAAATAGCTTTTTACATTTGGGGTTTTAAAATTATTTATTTTTTTCTTACATATCTAATATAATAAAAGCTGTAATCTCCATTCAGGGCCAGGTTAAAAGTAGTGTTTTTTTCTTACAGAAAGGAGTGTGCAACAAGCTGGCTTTAGTTCCTCCACCAGGGAGAGAGCAGCTACCTTGTTCACTACCACAGAATCACAGAATCTTTAAGGTTCGAAAAGACCTTTAAGATCATCAAGTCCAACCATCAAGACAACACCCCCATGCCCACTAAGCCATGTCCTGAAGTGCCACGTCCACATGTTTTTTGAACAGTTCCAGTGATGGTGACTGCACCACCTCCCTGGGCAGCCTGTTCCAATGCCTGACCACTCTCTCAGGAAAGAAATTTTCCCTAATATCCAGTCTAAACCTCCTCTGGTGCAACTTGAGGCCATTTCCTCTCATCGTATCACTACTTACTTGGGAGAAGACACAGACACTCACCTCACCACAATCCCCTTTCAGGTAGTTATAGAGAGGGATAAGGTCTCCTCTCAGCCTCCTCTTCTCCAGACTAAACAACCCCAGTTCCCTCAGCCGCTCCTCATAAGACTTGTGCTCCAGTTACCCCTCACCAGCTTCGTTGCCCTTCTCTGGACATGCTCCAGCACCTCAATGTCCTTCTTGTAGTGAGGGGCCCAAAACTGAACACGGTATTCGAGGTGCGGCCTCACCAGTGCTGAGTACAGGGGCACAATCACTTCCCTACTCCTGCTGGCCACACTATTTCTGATACAGGCCAGGATGCTGTTGGCCTTCTTGGCCACCTGGGCACACTGCTGGCTCATGTTCAGCCAGCTGTCAACCAGCACCCCCAGGTCCTTTTCTGCCAGGCAGCTCTCCAGCCACTCCTCCCCAAGCCTGTAGCGTTGCATGGGGTTGTTGTGACCCAAGTGCAGGACCCGGCACTTGGCCTTCTTAAATCTCATACAGTTAACCTCTGCCCATCGATCCAGCCTGTTGAGATCCCTCTGCAGAGCCCTCCCACCCTCCAGAAGATCAACACCCATGCCCAGCTTGGTGTTGTCTGCAAACTTACTAAGGGAGCACTCGATCCCCTCATCCAGATCATCAATAAAGATATTGAATAAGACCGGCCCCAGAACCGAGCCCTGGGGAACACCGCTTGTGACCGGTCGCCAGCCGGATTTAACGCCGTTCACCACAACTCTCTGGGCTCGGCCATCCAGCCAGTTCTTTACCCAGTGAGAGTAAACCTGTCTAAGCCACGAGCTGCCAGTTTTTCCAGGAGAATGCTGTGGTCACCCAGCATTAGACTATCCCTAGATAGTCTCTGAATAACTTGATACAATTCAAAGCACACTCTAGCTTAAACTGGGCCTTTCAGGTACGGTTCGGTCTTCTCACAAGTGAATAATTGTATGTTTGTATAATGAATAGTTTGTGGAAAAAAAAAAAGAAATTAAAACCGAAATAGTCAAACTATATTTTTACCTTCTCAAAAACTTGAGTCTACCTCACTGTTTTTTGGTAATAGATTTAAGATCTTTGTGTCTTCTTTCTAATCTGAAAATGGGGATAAATACGGGAATATTTCTCTTCCCACACAGTGATAAGTTCAAAACCTGTAACCAAGTTTATGCTGGCAAGTACCACCCAAAGATTTCATGCAAATCAAATTCACACTGGTTTTTGGGATTGAGAAACATGATGAAGGAAGTGAAAAAGAGAGAAGAAATACAAAGTTCATCATTGGTGGGAGATCTCAGCCTACCTACACAGTAGCCAAAAACATCTCTTTTCTTTTTTTGTTACAATATATTCTACTGACTTCTCTGTGTTTTAGAAGTTAAAAACTCCTCTAGTACTTGTCCAGGCAGCAAACCCATCTATAGTCTATCACTGAAGTACAACCATGTATTATCAAAAATAGGTTGCCCTGCACTGAAAGTGAAGAGGGAGACAGATGGCATGTAAAACCAGAGCTATGTGAATTTTCTGTCCTGTGACAGATTTTGAAGATGGTTTTTTTTTCCATGTCAGTTTAGGATATAAGGTAAAAAAAAGGATAACATAGAGAAAAAATAAGTGAGATAATCTAAAAATTTTTATTTCTTAGTACTGAAACATTTTATTTCAAAGTTTACCTTTTAGTTTTAAAGGTTCTATTATGACTTAAACAGAAATTTTCAAAGTGAGAATCAATTTTGTATCAAGATGCAAAGGTTCTTGTTTTTAAAATGTCAAAACAAATTCTTTGAGTTTGGAATCCTTTTTTCATATCTGTTTTTTATTTTGGAGAGTGGTTAAAAATGTACATTTACCTGATACAGCTTTGGTTTTGTTAAATACTTTGTGTGAGAAAAAATATTTTTGAAAAATTCTTTTTATGAGCAATTTCATCCACCGCATGAACAAACCATTTTTACAAAACCATCCATAATTTTATTATATAGCTGACCTTTTTGTTTAACAACCATCTCTGCTCACTTCCTCATGAAGGTTTAGAAGACGCAAATTTTAATGCTCTCTTTGGGTTTGCATTTTCTTGCAGACCCAGTGAATGCATTCAGCTGAACACTAAAAGTTCACAACACCCATGGAATCATAGAATCATAGAATATTTTGGGTTGGGAGGCACCTTTAAAGATCACCAAGACCAACCCCCCTGCAATGAGCAGGGATGTCCTCAACTAGATCAGGTTGCTCAGAGCCCCATCCAAGCTGACCTGGAATGTTTCCAGAGATGGGGCATCTACCACCTCTCTGGGCAACCTGGGCCAGTCTTTCATCACCCTCATTGTGAAAAATTTCTTCCTTATATCTAGTCTAAATCTGCCCTCTTTTAGTTTAAAACCATTACCCCTTGTCCTGTCGCTACAGGCCCTGCTAAAAATTCTGTCCCCATCTTTCTTATAAGCCCCCTTGAAGCACTGGAGGCTTCTCTCCTCCAGGCTGAACAAGCCCAACTCAGCCTGTCCTCACAGGAGAGGTGTTCCATCCCTCTCATCATCTTCATGGCCCTCCTCTCCAACACGTCCATGTCTTTTCTGTGCTGAGGGTTCCAGAGCTGGATGCAATACCATCTCATTAATGCTTATTGCTGCTGTGACTCTCTGTGGTTTTGCCCATGTGATTCTATGACATAATGTAGCTTTAAAGACACAATCTTATCTGGTTAAAAGAGCTTACCTCCATAAATCTTGTTAAAACTAATGGATATTTCCTTTGCCTAGAAGAAACACTGGATATATGAGATAAACCAAGTATTTTGGCAAACCTAAATGCTTGGAAGTGTTGTTCCTATTATTTCTCAATGACTGCCTGTCAGTATTCCTTACCATGCTCTGTTTCTGGATAATGTCAGGATGCTAAAAAGTACAAATTTTAACGCTGGATCTAGGTACACCTGAAGTATGTTCAGGCATGGTTTTGAGTTATATACCAGATTAAGACATTAAAAAAAAAAGACATTAAATCTCATTATATTTTGAACTTCTGACTGTTTAGACTCATGGGATGCTCTAAAATTGAACTTTATTTCATTAGTACATCCTATGTTTGTGTAAGCATTATAACAATGTTAGAATAAAGAAGTAAAATATTCAGTGTCCTCTTTCTCATTCAAAGGAGTGGACAAATTCATTTATTAAAATCTTAGCTTGAAATGCCAGGCTGCCTTGTGTCTGTAAAGTAAGAAAGAATCAAACATGAGTCCACATTTCCATAATTCACATCTTTCCTATAACCTGAAGTTTTAAAATATCCATTACAGTATCAGTAATATGATTTAGTACTTGCAGTATTATTGACTTTTCCAATAGCAACAACAAAACACAGCAAATCATCCTACTGACATTCTGGAGAAACCAATTAGGAAATTATGACAGAACGTTAATCTACTCTAACATTCAAGCAGGACACACTTATCAATCCTTATCAGCTTGGGCTCTGTCTAACAACAAGAGCAAGTATTTATCTAGATCACACTGGGTAGTAATTCTGAACAGGGCATCAATATATCTAACCTGCTATTTTCACAACTGATTTAGAGTAATTTGAGGTATAGTGTTTGGGGTGTTTTTTACAATTTCAGTGTCTTGGTCTTGTTCTCTTTCTGATGTCTATGAAGAAAGACAATATTAGAACTGACTGTACTAAGCTACTTTAAAAAATTGTCCCTGAAGGAAAAAAACACTTCTACCCATAAAAATCCCAATGGGTAATGTATGTGAAGTGCTGTGTACTGTCTTGATAACCATCACAGAATGAAGAAAATGAAAAAAAAACAGGTTGTCAAAAAGAGCACAAGGAGGGGTTACAAATAAGCATATCATTAACAGGATCCCATGATTTTAGTATTAGATTTATGGAATAAGGATCAGGTGCATTTATATTACATGTCAATTAATGAAGGCATATTCCTTCACCTTGAAAGAACTCATTTAAGGGCTAATGACACCTCTTCTCTTCTCTTCTCTTCTCTTCTCT
>NW_010517081.1:0-22777 GCF_000687285.1 Phaethon lepturus | reverse complement strand
CGGCAGGGAGCCCGCGGGCAGCCACCTGCCTGGCCGTGCCTCCGCGGCCCAGTGCGGCAGAACCTCTCATGCAAACACCCTGTACAAATACAGTTGTTTTTAAGTAAGAAAATGAAACCATAGCTTGAATGACCAAAAAAAGGAGGAAACTCTCTCCACAGACAGGATCTGTGCAACACGTAGTGGGACCCCCATCCGGGGTCCATCCAAAACTACACAAACGTGGAGTTCTCACCATGCGAAGGGATGTAAGATTTACTTACTATCTCTATTCCTCTTTTTATTCTATCTTATTAGAACGGCCATTTTAGTAAGCCACTTGTGGTCAGGCCTTTCTTACTGCGATCCAGAAAGAACCCTGCACGGCCTCTCTCTCGCCGCGCCGCTGCGGAGCCGGAGCCAGCTGGACTGTCGATTAACACGCGCCGCAAGCCCTGAGGGGATTTTAAACACGCGGCTATGCACTGTTCTGCAGAACGGACACAAGTGTTTCTACTTCAACACCTTCTCATTGTGTTCATATTTAATTGACCGGTGAAGTAATTACTTCCTCCAGAAAGAAATCAATTTAGTTTCCTATATTTTCCTTACTTTCTTTTATTGTGGCCAATGCAATACAGATGGCCAATGTTGTTTCTAATTCTTCCTATTCAGTTCTTCAGCGCTACAGAAAAGGTATTCTCCATCCAAATTGCAGTTCCTGTGCCCCACGTTACATGCCCCTTCAGTTATTTGTGTTTCTGCTATCTACTTTTCCTTGTTATTGGAATAAGAAAACGAAATTTCTCCCATATTGGTTTCTGTACAGTATTACTAGCCTATTTCAAAAAGAAACATTTATAAAATTATAAAGCAGTACTGCATGCAAGCTTATCTTCTCACAAATATCACGCAATTCTTAGCGACGTGGTATTGTTTTTAATAAGTGTGCTCCGTTCTTCGTCCATCTCTAGCAAGGATGGAAATGTTTTTAGTGTCTCCAGGCCAAGTAATCTACAACAGGAAAATGCTGCAAAATTATTTTCGAACTCTAATGTTTTCACAAGGGCATACCTTACTATGTTTTATAAACCTACTTTATTTTATTACATGCATTTCATATAAAAACTATAAACTGGGGTTTATATTACTTTCAGCTTTTGACCATTCATCAGTTTTCCATGATAAAGCCACAGTGAAATCAATATCCTTGTAAAGCCAAGCTGTCAGAAGTTACCAGACTATTTCCAAAGGCAATTCCGATGAGACAGACTACCAGATGTTTTCAATATATTTTATACAAGATTGCATGATAATGTTAGTGGGACCGAAAGAAACAATACAACAGGTAGTGTTTTGGGGTTTGACATTTTAGATAGCAAGCCCAATTGATTTTTACAAGATACCTGGGACAAAAATGCCAGTTCTGGAAAATTTACACCAAAACACTCATCCACAAAACTTAAGACCAATTGTGTTGTCAAACAGCAAGAAAAGGAGACAGCCTTTAGCAACAAAATCAGCATAAAAGTGTTCGCTATACTTACATGTGTATATGAGTATGCCTGTATTCATATGCAAAACTGTGTATAAGACACGTGTATAGGTGTACAGAAACATATGCACTTTACTGTATTAATTTCACACTTCTGCTGATTTACCGGTTTTACGCATATAGAATACTGCCAATTATGATTAAAATTCCCCTTATAATTAATTCAAAATTTTATTAAATCCAGCTTTTATAACTTTAAATATAATAACGCCAGCCAAGCCAGGGCAAAGAATATGTCTAGTCATTAATTTTACTTGTATCATTTCTCATCGCTCAAAAAAATGGCAATAAAAGGATCCCTCCTCAGAAATCAGACTAGCCACGGCCATACTCATCTCCATAATAGCACAATTTCCAATTCACGCCTCATTTTCATTAATGTTTCTAGCTATAAATTTTTAAGCATATGATAAAAAATTTCTGAAGCGGCATAAAACTAACATGAAGAGGGAGTTCATTAGCATGTGACCCTAATTAGAAATTCCATATTAACTTCCCATTTCTACTTGTGCATATCCAAGAGCAGCAGGCCTTATATGCTGTGTATCAGTCTTACATTTGTTTTAAGAGCTCTCTTCCCCCCCTCACTCATTTTTATTTTTACACAATTTCTGTGTTTCCCCTGCTACTGAATAAGTCAACAGATAACTGTATCACAGTAGCACCTTCCGCGTCACAAATTATCCCGGAGAACTGCAAGAAGCTACCAGCCCAATGCTTTATTAATGATACCAGATCATAAAAAGAAAGGGGAAATTGCTGACTCCAACTCTTTTCTAATGTTGGGTGATAAAAATGCTACTTCAGGATTCAGAAGGTTAAGTTCTAATGTGTATTTTGAATAGAGTATGCTGAAATAATTGCCTCATAAAGCAATGCATTGACCAGCCTGCTAATGGCTGTATAGTGCAAAACTCAGCAAAGAGTGCCAAGCTTACTGGAAAAAATGCTGTGGTACTGCTTTTGTAGCTTTCCATATTAAGTTAACTTTACCTTTTTTAACTTTTTTTTTTTAATCCTGCCAAAAGAGCACCCCCCTACCTAAAACATTACCGATTCCTTTTGACTATGTTAAGACCAAATTATTAAAAAACCCCCAAACAAACCAAAAGGCAAACATCCAAAGAAATCTGAACGCAACAGTAAGAAACCACAATCGCATTTCCTTGTATGAGCTCAATTACTAATTTCTTCCTTTTTATTTTTCTGCTAGGTTCAGTTTAGTATCAAGCCAGTAGCCAAACTAAACCCAAAGCAGTAATTACATTTTAGAGTATGAACTGATTTCTAGCTTATAAACTTTTCATTAACAAGAATCTATTTGATGGAGAAAAGCCTCCTTTCTACCAGCGCACACTCTAGGCCTCAAAACAGCGCACCATTTCAGCTTCGGTTTAAATCTGTCCCTATTTATTGAAGTACCCAAGAGTAATCAGATAATCAAAAAACCTCAGCGTACATGTAGAGTTACACGACACTCAACACAACGTACCCAGAATTAAGAAAACACTATACTACCCCCCCCCCAGGTACTACTCCAGCACTGGAACTAGGTTTATGCCAGTGAGGCCAGGCACCCCTGCTCCGAACCAGCTACCGCGTCCCTCCCCGCCTGCTTGGTGCTGCTTCCGAAGCGGGCCTCAGCCCCATCCCCTGCCCTCCTCGCAGCAGGGCTCGGGGAAGTAAGGGCACGACAACAACGCAGATGCACAGCACAAACATCTACAACCGTATTGTATGGCCGACAGTCAACATGCTATTTTGAAGTATGGCAGCAAAAGCGTATCAGATAGCAGGAGAAAAAAGAATGGAGACAAGTAAAAGTTAATATTAGATAGTTATCAGTTGTAATTAACATCATTCCAGAGATCTAAGTTGTCTTTACCCCTGGGTTTTGAAGAAAAAAAAAAAAAAACCCCACACATCTGTGTGCATCTACATTCCTCGAATAATGTCTTTCTCCAATGCCAATCTTATCACCAGTGAAGCTTCAAGCACACAACGATGATGTTTTCAGCTCCAAACTCCCCTGCAGTCATTCCACGCGGCTATGGCTTGAGAACAAACTGGTTTGAGTCACTGATGGAGCGCGCTGCGCGTAATTCGTGAAGAGCAGACACCGTTCAACGCCCGCCACAGCTGCACAGCCGCCCCATTCGTGCGGGGAGGGCGCTGGCGTCCTCCCTCCAGCTTTACCTTGTTCGCAGCTTTACTTTCAGAGGCCAACTGACGCTCGCATGTGAAAAGGGCTGTTAATAGCGTAGCCGATACCCAAGCTCCCAGACCTTACCTTTTAATGCCAAGAAACTAGGCAACGTTAGGAGAAGCACTCAGTGTTAGAATTTACTACCCCACAAATGGCTAATAAAACCAGAATGGTAATTTTTATATTGATTAAAAAAAAAAAAGCCATAACCCATACGTTTTTACTCTTTTTCCCTGAACTGCGTAGACGCACAAAGGTTTTGGTTTGGACTTTACGTTTGGTTGATCTGTTATGTACTTGAATTCAGGGATTTAGCAGTAATTTTAATTAGAGAAATGATAGATGAAAACATAATATTGCCAAGTTCAGTGATAGAACTCCTTCTGGCTTCAAAGTTGTTTGTATTAACACTCAAATGTGATCTTTTATGATCATTTCTGATATGCTGATAACTACTATAAATATCTAAGAAATTACACGTCATACAAAATATATTTTGCCTCAGAGCTGGGATGTGTTTGGGGTGGTATATATCTGACTCTGTGGTGCTCTGTGAAAATACCAACATAGACAATAGTAAAATGACTATCATAGCTGAACAAAAAATTGTTTAGGCTACATATGAGACAAAAAAATCCAAAACTAGAAAGTGTAATGAAGGATTTCACTGAATAATATACACATCAACACCTGTGTACAGTGATAATCCTACAGCCAAGGTATTAGTTTTTAAAAAAACCCTTGGCTCTGTCTTGACAAATTGACAGATGTGCGATTTTTAGGATACAAATCATTCATGAAAAAACCAGTGACATCCCTCTACATTATAAAAACTAATGGATCAGAACACTGATTACTGGAAGAATAAATCAGCTTTTGAGATCTTAAGATGTCATAAACTAAGCATCACACACTGTGGATATGAGACATATTACCAGAACCATTTGATTGATTTATTGTTAGTTTTGCAATCAGTCCCTTCAACCCTTTTTTTTTAACCCATTATCACTTGTGCGCAAAAATATTAAAAGCCCTTTGAGTGCAGTGTATATCAATAATTTCATCTACTCTTAAAAGATTTATTACAAGTAGCAATTAAAGATTGAGCTTTATTTTTAAATGTGCCCCTACACTTTCCCTTAACTAAACACAAACAGAATAAAAGCAAACCAGAACGGCCTTCCAGATTGCTGTCTTACATGAAAATTAACAGATAGATTTAAAATTCCTGAGTCATTTAAAGGGTAAAAGTGGAAATTATTTTCATTATTTCTACCCTTCTCCCCCTCCGCACACATACATACTTTTTTCCCCCCTGGGAAATAGTAAAAAAGAACTATTAGTTATTACTATAAGAAGTAGTCAAAATCCTGTCAAAAGACAATTTTGATAGATTGATATTTGAATAAAAATGAGACAGGTATTGTATTTATAGGACAAGTACAGATGTGTTATTAAATGATATTAGGGAACTTCAGAAATTTTTTTTAATTATCTCTGTTTGGATCAAGCATATTAAAATGAGACAAGCCCAATTTAGCTCAGATTCATATAACCTAGCAACAACGTGACCCACTTGAAATTTCTTTTGTAAGACTTGGCTGACTTAACCAAAGCTAAGGCACACATCTTAATATAATGGGCCAGAGCATAACTCAAGATTTATTTTTAAACCTCTAAAGCTATTCTGAGTACTTTTAGAAACTTACTTAGATTTAGTTATTCAAATCCATGTTTTCATTGAACTCTGCTGCTTTTACGAATGTCTATGAAACAATGGGAAAAGGATAAGCATGGGAAACTATAGCATTTACAAAAGGGCTATGACCTGGAAATAATATTTGCCTTTATTATATTTATAGGGCATGCCATCTGCATTCCAACCTAACACTCTCATTTAAGCATGTATCTTTGAATATTCAATTACATTCTTTTGAGCAGAACTCAAATAAACAAAATAGCAAGTAAAATAGCAGTCAGACAGAAGGTGGATTTGAATGTGAACCTGCCACCTCCAGCCAAGTACCCTAATCACCTCAGCTGCTCTGAGTATTCACTTAACCCCATGTCTGAACCCTTTAGCTTTCTATTAAAAAATTCAACAGTCTTTGAGGCAGAAAGCATTCAAGCCACATGTAGATGGACAAGAAACTCATCTGAAATATTAGACTGAAGGTTAAACTCCAGTGAATACTTCACTACCTTTATTAAACCCAATCATGTCCAAAAAGGGATTTAAAGAATTTCAGTTTACCCTATACAATGAGTAGGAATTCTCGGCTATTGCTTGCATTTTGGTTTTGAAAATCGTATCATCACAGAATAACTCAGCTTGGAAGGAACCTCAAGAGGTTTCAAGCCCAAACTCCCGATTAAAGCATTGTCAGCTATGAGATCACACCATGTTTGCTCAGGGTTTGATCCAGATGGTCTTTGAAAACCTCCAAGAGTGGAGATTACACTGCTGCCTCTCTGAGCAACCTGTTCTAAAGATTAACTACCCAGTGCAAAAGTTTTCCCCATATTCAGTTTGAGCCTACCTTGTTTTAACTTGCATCTCTTGTCCTCTTGCCATGTACCTCTGTAGAGATCTGTGCTCTATCTTCTTATCTCCTCATCGATACTTAGGTGTTGCTCCTAGGTTCCCCCAAAGCCTTCCACTCTCCAAGCTAAAGAAGTCCTCTTCCCCCTGTGTCTCCTCACAGGGTATGTGCTGCAGTCCTCACCATCTTGAGGGGTTCTTTGCACCAAACTATTACCTTCTTTATAGTTTTGAGGGGTTCAAAACTAGAGGCAGTATTCTAGGTGAGGTACGGTGAGTGCCGAGTAGAGGGGAATAACCGCCTCCCCAATCTACTTTAAAGCAAAGCACCTGGGCTGCCAGGTGCCAAAGCTTGTCCCACTCTATTACCTGCACCTGTTTTTCTGTCTGGGCACCAGTGATACTGCCAGGGGCAATTTGGAGGCTATCAAAAGAGTCTACAGAGCTTTGGAGTTGATGGTCAGAGGCTTGGGGGTCAAGGTAGCATTCTCCTCAGTCCTGCTAGTGAGGGTAAAGATTGTGAGGAAGAGGATTCTAACGCTGTGTTTTAACAATCGTTTGCAAGAGCAGCAGTGCTTCAGTATCTATGATTTTCAGACCTAATCCAAGGATCAACATCTGCTTGGGAGAGTTGGCATCCACCTCACTAAGCCAGGCTAAGGTATCTTTCTCAGTAGAATGGCTGACCTGGTAAGAAAAACTTTAAACTAGGAGAAGGGGAGGAAGAGAGTTACTAGCAGACCTGTGAGGGAGTTAAGGACAGGGCTGATGAGCAAAGGGCCTGGGGTGATGTGAACAAAAGGGAACACAAAATCAACAAAATGGGGCTTAAGTGGAGTCTCCTCAAGCATGCCCATATAAAAGCAAGGAAGTGCCTACAAAGCAAAATTATGGACACCATAGTAGGGCAGAAGCAAACCAGGACGTTCCTGGAGTGCACTGATGACGAATTGCTGCTGATGCAACCTGGGTGAGGGGTAGAGTGCACCCTCACAAAGTCTGCTGACAACACAAAACTGTGAGGAGTGGCTGATATGGCAGAGAGTTGTGCTGCCACCCAGAAGGACCTTGATTTCTTTACTGTGAGGGTGACTGGCCACTGGAACAGATTTCCCAGACTGGCTGTGAAATCTCCATCCTTGGAGATACGCAAAAGCTGCCTGGACATAGTGCTGAGCAGCCTACTTTAGGATACCCCTGCTTGAGCAGAGCGTTGGAGCACGTGACCTCCAGAGGTCCCTTCCAACCTCAACCATTCTGTGATACTGGCTACGCTCCTGATAATACTGCCCAGGATACTGCAGGCCCCCTTTTTTGTCAGAGCACGCTGCTGGCTCATGTTTAGCTTCCCATCTATCAAGACCTCTAGGTCCTTTTAAAGCAGATCTACTCTCCAGCCAGTCAGTCTCCAGTATTGTGACCAGGGTCTTTGTATAAAACCAGAGGTACAAGCTGCTTAGAACCTACACATTGAGTTATCTCAAGAAGGTGCAGTCAACACCAATTCTAAATTTTGGCCCAGAAATACTAAGGTACTTTCTAATTTTCCACAATAATGCCACTTATAAAATGCAGCCGTGCAATTGCTTTTATAGACGTAGTGTGTTCTAACCTAGACATGTGTTTCTAAGTTCTTTTTGTTGTATGCCAAACTTAAGAGGGCAATGCAGTTAAGATAGCTGGGAATACTATTTTTTGCTAATTTTCTTTGCTGTATTTATTTGTCTATATTCTTTGCATAACCTAATACGTAGTGAGACTAACAGACCAAGGTAGCTTATAGTTGGTGCCCACAGTATTATGGATTATACTCCTGCTACCACTTGATTGTGTTAAGAGTCTTGACTTCATCTCACTAGTGTGTAGTCCAGTGGCTTGGGTTCTGCAAACCTGAAAAATACTGGAATCTTGTAACTCTCTTGCTTTCAGGAATAACAGTCTCAAACATCATGATAGTGACACATGTACAGAGGCCTAATAAAAAATTCTTTGTTTTTCTTACCGGTTTTCAATTAATATATATAAGTAACCTCATTTCCACTTCTATGTATGCTGCTTAAGTATTAGCAGTGTGTGCGGAGAATAGCTAGACAAATAGCTTCCTCCTTAAAGGAGGAAAAAGAAGACTCATTTTAAGCCAGTGCAACCCGAGAGAAAAGTTGAGGTCTCTTTCTGTAAAAGAATCATACTTACTGACTTGACTTCAGCAAAAAACTTGACCTGATAAGAATCTGAACATTCCTAACTCCCAGTCGTGCAAACAAATCATGGTTCTAACCTGACATAAAGCTAAAATTTTCATTCTGTGTCAGGTTTTTTTGAGTTATTTTTAGCTAAAAGAAACACACTCAACTGGGAGCTGTATTTAGAAAAAGCTGAAAATTTTAGAAATAGGACACAGATGTGAATTTGTGCTGCCATTAAGCTGCTAGTTTAAAACGCCTGTGTGACACCCTGACAACTTGTGTCTGGGTGGTTATTTTTCTTTGGCCTCCTCCTCCTCCCCCCTTTTCTTTTTTAACATACATCTTTCTCTATTGCTTCCTCACTAGCACCGATAGCTCCAGCTAGTTCATAAATCCCCCTGCTGCCATGTGACGTGGTCATGCAGAAAATATTTCATAGGAAAAAGTGTTAGCTAGCTAGAGGCAGTACTGTCGATCACTACTTGGAATTGCAGCTACTGATATGTGACTATGTATTCATTTCATGCATTATAACACCTAATGTACATGACAAAATGTTGAATATAAAGTTAATTCACAAACTAGAGCAGCTGGTATTGCTGAAGCTGTATAGAATAATAACATGTTATTATTCCCTCTCCTTTTCCAGTGCTTTCTAGCAGTTTGAAAATGGTTCGGTTTCAACACTGCTTAATTTCACCATTTATTTTAGCCTGATTTAATTCATTAAAGTTTGAAAAATGCTTTGATGCCCTTTGCTGGGAGCTACCATGCAATTTTACTGTTGTCCCTTTATGCTCCAGCAACTGTAGAAATTAATGATGACAAAACCTGCTGTTAACTAAGTTGTACGCAGCAAAATTTTCAAAATATTACAAGGTAATTTAATTGACACTATTCAGAGGAAAACTACAAAAATACAAATAAAGTCTTTAAACTATATTTTATTTTTAAGCAAGTGTGTATGAAGGCTTGTTCAAAGTATATTCTGATTGCTAGGTCTCTGGTCATGATCTAAACCTGCTTCTACGTAGGACGACATCTTTTAGGAATTCAAAAAAGCAACTGTACATGAGAGAAATATTGGAAAATGATCAACTAGAACTTATGCTCTGGTATTCTTATGTCAAAGAAGTTACTTTGAGGAAGACACACATTATTCGTCTACCGAAGCAGTGAAAGGCAACCTTTATGCCAAAGGTAGCTACTTGCATCTTAATTCGGTCAATACAAATATTGTATGCACTTCACTGGAAAAAATATTTCATCTGCTTTTAATGGTACTGTGTAAGAATACAGAGTTCACTGGATCACATGAATAGCCTCATGGCTAAAACAGAATTAAAATGTTAGTATTAACTACTAAAACCCAACACTAAACCAGTCTTGGTGTCAGTCAGTACTTACCTGTTTTTTACAGGAATTACAGGTATTTCCCTATTTTTATATGTGACTATAACATTCCTATTAACAATCCAATCAAGAGTTTCTTTAATTACAGTAAGGTTTCCTGCTAGCACTACAAGAAAGTGTTTTCCTAAAACATTTGTTGTTTTAGTGGTCCACCATTGTGTAAAAATATACGTTAAGGAGACAGCAGATCCTGCATCAAAATAGGACATGAAATTCAAGTGTACGTGAGAAAAAGCAGGTAAATTGAAAAATTAGGATGAAAAATTTACTTTATATATAAACAGACATATTATTATGAACATCAGGAACCACATGGATAAAAGCTAAGAAATATATGAGGCAGATTATGCATTTGCACAGCAAATTCCTATTTTAAGAATTTGAACATACCCCAAAACGAACCAAGCTAATGACATAGTTGAATGGGAAAAATATGGTGTTAAGCACATAGAAAAGTTATCTACTTCACAAGTACTCTTTTTTCAAATACCTTCATTCCAAATCAGGAACAAATAGGTTAGGCCAATAGCTTGGCCTTAGACAGCCCTGCAATAAGACTGAGGAGGAGTAATCTACTACTAGAGAAAAGAAATTAAATTCTTTTATTTAATTGGTTTCCTTAAGAAACCTGCCTTGGTTTCCTTAAGAGCACAGATGTTTCTCACGAGTAGTGAAGATGTACAACAAAGACCCTGCACAACCATTTTCAGATCAAGGTATGGTCCCATTGTACCCCCAGAACACAATCTTAATGCAGAAGATGATTAGAGAGAATTAAGCCAGGTTTGCAGGAAATATAAATGCAGCCAGGTCCTGTGCAGCCACAGGAATACGTAGATTAATTATTTCTTCACTCCGTATAAATGCCTATAGCACACTGAGAAACAAAGATAGGATTGAAACCAAACAAAAAATACTCTGAAGAAACGAACTGTTTCTGTGGAACTTCCTCTTTAGAGTAAGAACATCGCTCGGTGGCAGCTGTTTAGCTTATGTGATATGCCTTATGGACACGACAGGTGAAATGACCTAAGAAGTTTTGCACACTTAAACATTCTAATTCCACAATTAAATAACACAGATTTCTCCTTGCTATTTGCCCCATTTATGTTCACCTTCTACTAACATTCAAGTAATCCACTGATACAGACACAATGTCTGCAGATGGTGAATTTTGAAGTGAACTTGAAGAATCTTACAGTCCTTTCACAACTTCTCCATTCAGTGTCAGCTGAACGATATTGCAAACACCCTGGAGCGGAACAAAGATACTTCTGTTGAAAACGTATAAAAATACAGCAAAGATGAAAATTTTTAAGATATTCTGCACATAGTAAACAACGCTTATAAGAGCTAAGTTTTCATTACTATGGATGTATACACTTAGATACAACTTCAGAGAGCCCAACTGCATAGTTATATAGTCAAATTAGTATGCTCAATATGATACTGAGCACACGCTACTAACCTATAACACTGAGCAGTAACACATTCGCAATTCATAAAGAGGTTTCATCTGAGTTTGGATCTAGCAGATTTGCCAACTACATCTTAAACCAACTTAGAATTTACAAATAGTGTATATATAGATAAAAAAATTAAGACAGTCTTGTTTTTCTAAATCTGCTTCCTGGAAAGGTGTTTTTCATACTTACTGTGTCACCTGCTCTACAAAATTTGAGTTTAAAATGCATTATCCCAGTCGGCTTCTAATCTACAACTCATTTATGAGAATATAAAGGCAGAGTATTTATGAGAATATAAAAGCAGAGTATTTCTGATTTTACGGTTCTTCTGTCTTGGCTAAAATAATTGCACATTAATTTCAGAAGACAAGTTTTCTTTGGGTGGAATTACGAGACAGAATCATATATAAGAAATTTTCTGTCGCTACCAGCAACCAAAAAAAAAAGCTTAAAATGGGACCTGGGACAAGTAAGATTAACAAGATATTAACAAATGTTAACTAGAGTAGGTTCTACCTGCATAATTAAAAAAAAAAAAAATCCCTATCATGTAAATCAATTTAGAGATATCCATTATTTGTGTCAGATAATAATGAATTAGTAAGAATTGTAATTAAAAATATTCTAATAGGAATTGCTAAAATCAGAAGACAAGGCATAGTTATATGCCTATACATTTATATCATAAATGCCATGTAAACTTTAAATTATGTAAACTTTAATAATCACGACAAATCTAATTTTTACTGCCTAATTTCAGCAAGACTTTTGATTAAATACTGCATTTAGGAAGTAGAACTTATTAACAGCCAATGGATTATTATACATCTTGATATTTATATCTCACAACCCCTCTCAACACCTTTCCATGAAGATTTCTTTGACTGCTTAGATTTTCTATATCATGACTTCTGGCAACATACCACTGTTGTTCTACCATTTTTGTTTCATTTTTCAAATTGTTAAGGACAGCTTCAGACCAAGAGAGTCTCTACTGCGCATAGAAAATACAGGTAGCGATGCGTTCGACCAAATTACCCAAGAAGAATGACACATGCTACTCAGTTGCAAGGATTCTTTGCATATTAGCATTATAAAAAAATAGGACTGGGTGAAGAGGGGAAGGAGAGAAGAATAACTGCCAAACTTTCTGCAAAAAGTTAGTATCAAGATTTTTCAGCTAAATCCAGAGGGATATTTACTACACAAAAGCTAGCGGATATGTAATCAATACTCCAGCACACTGCCTCCTTGTGATAAATTATTAATAGCTGAGGGAGAGATTGTCTTCTTAAATGTAAATGGCTTTAATGATAAAAACATGGTTGAAACATTGATCATCCGTGCTCCACTTCAAATCTGAACTACCTGAAAAAAACCCTTATGTCTCTGTTAGGCCTCTGGGGCGAAGGATATTCTGTTGCCTGCAACGATGTTACCTACATCTGTCAGTTGAGTAAAAAAGTACTTCTGGGACAAAACAAAGGCCCTTCACAGAGATTATAGATAAACTGAAGATAAATGTCTCATTAATTTCTATTACAACAGACTAAAAAAAGCATATGCGTATACATACATTCCCACCTTGAAGGATTCCTCTACCAGTACATGTATCACTGTAAGAAGAGTTCTTAAGAGTGCAGGAAACAAATGAAAAGGACCCTGCAGTAACGATTAGCAAAGCTGCTTTTTTGTAGAAAAAGGACCCACTTTGAGATACACACACACACATAACGGAGTCTGATTCTTGTCTTCTGTGTCGTCTCCTAGTCCTGAATGCGAATGCTCTGGATAGCGTACTGTGATGGATTAACCTTGCAGCCACCCACCCACCCAGTCGCTCTCTCACTCTCCTCCTTAACGAGAAAGGGGAAGAAAATAAAATGGAAAAGCTCATGGGTCGAGACAAAGACAGGGAGATCACGTACCAATTGCAGCCATAGGCAAAACAGACTCTACTTGAGGAAGGTAAATTCAACGTATTTGCCAGTTAAAATAGATTTGCATAATGACAAACAAAACCAAAATTAAACCATCACCTCCCCCCTGCCCAGCCCCTCTTTTCCAGGCTCAAATTCATTCCTTCATTTCTGACTCCTCTGCCCACCCTGAGTGGCACAAGGGAGGGGAAATGGGGGGTTGTGGTCAGTCCTCTCTGCTGCTCCTTCCTCCTCACACTTTTCCCCTGCTCCAGCATGGGGCATTCCCATGGGCTGCAGTCCTTCAGGGAAAAACCCATGCTCCTACATGGGTTCTCCACAGGCTCCTGTCGGGAAAATCTGCTTCACTGTGGGCTTCCACAGGCCATAGTTCTTTCAGGAGATATCCACCTGTTCTCGCGTGCGGTTCTCCATGGCCTGCAGGGGAATCTCTGCTCCAGCACCTGGAGCACATCTTCCCCTCTTCCTCCTCTGACCTTGGGGTTCACCGTGTCCCGCCGCAGGGCTAATGCATGCAGCCCCTGACCTCCTCCACGAAGGCCACCCCTGCAGCTCCCTGCTGCCAACACCTGGACATCGACACCCAATACACATACGAATGCCGCCCGACAACTCTTAAGACTACATGAACACTGACAGGAAAGCAGTATCATGTCGGGTTTTTTAGGGGGGTTATTTGTTTTGGGTGTTTTCCCCCAAGAGAAGAAGATATTACAGGGTCGTTCATAACTGTGAAGTCACTAGTGATCAGAATGAAATGCAGAGCTTTGTATTACCGTTCAGTTCAGTTTGTATGCAGATCTACAGCAGACATCTGTTAGTAACAGTTCTATTTTCTTTGACAGTGTAAGTGTAAAAGGACCATGCTTTAAAACACAATTCTCTGGGAATACTCCGATGGAATTAACTGTAAGCGATGAGCCTGCAAAGCAGGTGGTTAGAAACTTTGCAGAAGTCTACCTTGAACCTGCCACAGAGAAGCAGAAGATTCTGGAAACAAGAATGGCAAATCAACCAGGTGAGTAAAACATCTGTTTGTTCCATCAGTGACGTAAGAGCATAGCTTTTATGGTCACAGATTCGGTCTAGTGTTAAATAGTTCCCATTTGTAGCAGAAAGGATTCCTCTGCCAACCTACAGTATTGCCCCAACAACAAACCATTTAGCAGATCACTATGGTTATTGCAGTGTTAACATTTCTAGAAGACGAGATTAAGCCTTGGACATTTACAGTCTACTCCCACAGTATAGCAGTGAGTTCAACACAGTAACACCAGCAAAATTTCAAAAGAGATTCGGGAAACTATCCTAAGAACATGTCATAACTGTGACAGACTTAGAAACAAACAGTAAATTATTCTTCCCATTGAACTTAGGATCTATTTTCTTCACAACAGCAAGGAAACCCAGCAATGGAAAAAATAAATAAATCAGCCACAAAAAAGACTGGAAACTGGATAAGAGTTCAAAATGATCCCACCTTCTTTAAGCAGAGTCAGGAAAACATTTCCCAAACAGAAGCTAAAAGCTGAGCACATGATACAAATGATAAGGAAAATGCTGTATGTAAGGTAGTTATCACTGCAGAAAGATAAAATCTGACACTGTAATGAATCAATATGCTGGGGAGGTTCAGTGAGTTTTAGTCATATCAAAATAGGGATCTCTTCATTGATGAGTCTACATCATTCAGAACTCAATATAACTTTATCTACGTGAACAAAATGAGGATAAATGATTTCACTTGAGAGAAGTAAAGAATTTTAATTTGAATTTTGTGTTTAAGGTCTTGAACTGTGTTAAATTACTTAGAAGAAAGTAATTCTGTGGGCAATGAGAAGACAGAACAAAATGGCCATGCGTGTCATATAGGGCTAAGTGCCATATATCTCCAAAGGGACAAAATAAGAATTATCTCGAAACAGTTCTACTGGTAGCACACATCACCTCTGAGGAACAAGGTTAAGGAGGAGTGCTCTCCTCCATGTTGTACAGTACAGTATAGCAAGCCTAAAGTAACCCTGCTTTCTCTGTAGTGGAGACAGTACAGATATTTTCTCATTTTCCAATAGCGCTTTTTCCTCCTGAAGGGCCCTTTGTAAGCATGAAGTAAACACCACACTAATTCTTTGTGAATGTTCCATCTTGCTTTTTAAAACTAAAACTCTGTGCATTGCAACAAGTTAATGTCTTATGCCGATCCTCGTGTCTTAATGCATTATTCAAGCTCCTTACAGAAAAGTATGACAGGTTGATATTTATTACATTATATAGTGCCTTTCAATAGCCCCACTAAAATCACCCTTTTTCACTTTATTTTATATTTACATAAGTAAAAGAACGAAGAATGAATTCTGTCAGAAAGTTAAATAAAATCAACTACCAGTAGCAGTCATTATTAACAAATTTCTTTTTACTTCATTGATTCTGTGAAATTTTATGAGTTACAACAGCAACTTCATAGTATCAGCTAATAGTTACACAGCTCTCTTCTCCCCAGAGGAGACCAATATATTTAAAAAACTCATACAAATTATGCCTGGTGAAACGTTTAATCCTGCAGTGAAAGAACGTCTTATGAGGGAAATACGGCAGTTTAACAGGGCACAGCATCACTACACGTAATCTGAGAAAAGGAAGCAAAGAACATCTTTGAAATGTAACTTTTTTGATACAATCGGAAACTTCTTACGCATGATTGATGTCATATTGGTACACCACGGAAATTAAAAGGCAGGTTATCCCAAAGAGCTGGGTTCAGTTCTTCCACTGTCATATGACAACAGTAACAGACAACAGCCAAAGCCTCAGTTCCAAACAGTATGCAAAGTTTAAAATATAGATAGCTTGGTCAATTTTATCCCCTTGAAAATATGACTGTGTAACACGAACACACCGTTTAAGGATTACAGTTGCGAGAACACTCCTGGAAGTGGACTTCCACTGATATCGGAATGGTGTTCATATTCATATGGAAAATACAGTATGCTTTTTAGGGTAGGTCTCGGTTTTAAAAGTATAGAAAGAAAAATGTTGTGACAGAATGTATGTTGTTGTTTACAATTTACGTTACTTTAAAAAGAGTCATGGGATTAGGTGGAAGCGCCCTGCAGAAAAGGAGAGTGGTCCTTCCTTTGGGTGCTACTAACTATGCTCCCTGGGGAGATGGTTCCCAAGCTCAGAATGGGTAGGCACAAGATGACAGCAGGGAACTGGCCACTCAAGTGGAGTCAGAAAAAACACCGTGATGAGTAGGGAGCGGCCAGAAGGGTGGGTCTGGTGAAGAGAACTTCACAGGGGCTAAAGGGAACACGGCAGAGTTTGCTACAACTGAGAGAGTCGCCAGCTGAAACCTAGTCCGTAAGCAAGGACCTGCCTCTAAGGACACAGTAGTCAGGAGAAGAGTTGTATGTAAGCCCCTTTTATTTATTAATTACTTGCTCAGAATCTTCTGTTCAAAACCCAAGGTATTCTAGTTTTAGTTGTAATAAAACCTGTCATTTAAAATACGTAAAAAGCCTTTGAGCTTTCTTTGGGGAGTGCTCTATAAGGAGGAGGTCTATTTAACTCCACTTAAAAGATCCAGCTGACTCAGGGTCTCATAATGTAAGTGTACAATCATATTACTGACAGCCAAAAAAGAGCAAAATGGAATGGGAAAAACAATCAGCCTGTCATCATTTATTGCAACACTGAGGACATAAACACAGTATCAGAAGAGATTAATTAATTCTTAAGGAGTATAATTTTCAGTCTGATATATAGACTGTACCTCCAGACGCTAAACATTGTTAAGATTTTGATGAACGACGCATGGTGAGAATCTTACGTTCCTGTTTCCAACAAAACCAAGCAAAATCCCTCAAAATAGTTATCTGCAGGTCCGAAGTCTGGTTTCAGAAGTGCTCAAGACAAACCGCATTAACCTTCTGGAGATTATTCTAAATCTTCTGACTATTTTATTTGTAGATAAAATAAAAAAGGTAAGGATCCCTTTTGGTATAGAAGATGGAAATTTTGGTCTTCCCGACAGAAAACATATTGCAAAGGTCTGCTGCTAATGCAGTATAAACCATATTGAAACGTCACTGAAAAGAGGCTGTTAGGTTTCTAGCATTGCTACAAGCCCCAGAAAAAGATTCTTGCAACACAGTAACAATTTTGATGAAAAAGTTAATCATGCCAGGATTTTTCCAGTTTTGCATACCTATTTCATTCTGACAGTTGTCACCACCAAATTAAACGTTTCCTTTCAACATGCACAAAACCTAGATATTTTGTAGTACGTTCCATTTCAGTTAAACACAAGGCTAACTTTATCCTTTGGATAAATACCTAGGTCCCTACTAATTTAGGCTGTCTCTTGAAAGGACCATGTAACTGCGCTGAGTCCCCGGTGGGCGTTCCGGCTGAAGAGTCTGGGGGCGAAGCGCGGCCTCGGCAGGCGGTACAGCTCAGCCTGCGAGGCAGCTTCGCGGGCTCCGCGTTCACACACAGTGCAACTGCCGTACCTGTCAGCTGCTAAGGTTAAGTCTCAATATGACCAAGCTACTACCTCCCTGACAACCGCAGTTCATCCTTTCTTCCTGCGGTTTCCCAGCTGGCCCGTTTTACTCTGGAATGTACCGCTGCTGGATACAAAGACCTTCATAGCCAGGGAAAATCTGTCCTGAGCAGCAAGTTAAGTCTCTGGCTTCGTAACTCTGAAAGTTCCTTCACTTTCCTAAATAATTTTGGGAAGGCAGGTTTTCCGCTCCCCCCCTGCCCCGGCTTCAGAAGATGGGGAGAAAAAGATATTCTTGCTTACTTAGAAAATTACTTTTAAGGCCACAGATGGGAGTTGGAATTACAATTCATAGAGGAATTCTTTTTAAAGTGAAACATGTAGCAGAATTTCCATTCACTGTATTCTCAACTTGTCTTGCTGTTTATACGATGACTGGCATAACGGACATTTGCTGTATAAATAATACTTGAAAAGAAAAACAGTTACAGGGTATCAAATTTTAATCATTTGAGTAAGTTGAATTTTGTTCTTTATATGGAACAGTAGTAATTTTGGGACTCAGTATAGCATCTTCTACTGAGAAGTGCTGGAGCCAGAATTATACTTTCCCAGCACCCGGCAAGATTGGAGCAGGGACTCTCACGCCTAGTTCTTCCCTAGGGAGAGAAATTATTCTTTTCTTCTTACAGGACTGAAAAGTATAGAATATGAAATTTGTCTTCAAAAACTTATTTGAAAATATTATTATGCACATTTGCAAATACTTTTGGGCACAGAAGTGGCAAGTCTTTCATGTGCAACACTTACTCATGTCCTCCTAGACGGAATGACACAACCGTGAGAAGTCACTTCGGCTGTCACACGCGGGCACCTACTCACGTGACCGGCACTTGCCGGGTAAATGCCTCGCAGAGAACACCTAAACACGGCACATCCACAGTACAGGATCACCTGCTGCGACACAGCTCGTGCATTCGAGCAACAATAAAGGTGCAATAAGAAAATCTTGCCGAGATAACAAATGTTCGGCACAGATTGTAAGCTAGTATTAAACTAATAGGGGATTTTTGCAACTGTTATACTTGTTCTATATATAGGTATATACATATAAAGGTATATAGGAACTTTTTTTTTTAAATACAGGTCAGGATAAGAGAAGCCTTAACTTTTCATACTGGCGTTAAACCACTATGAGCAAATTCTTAGAACAAAATAGTATAGCCACAGAAAATCCCTCGAAATAATGATGTGTAACTATTTTCACTGCACTTCATAAATAACAAATAGTTAAAAAGAAAAACAATACACTAGTATCGCATTTTTTCATGCACTAGTTATGCAAGTAGGCTACAAGATCCTCTAAACATGAGAAAAGTTGAAGTGAATAGCACTTTGTTTTCTAAGGACAAATTAAATTATTTTGAAACCTTGCAGTCATTTTCCCCTCAGAGATGGATTTTTAAACCTTCTGAAAAAAAACCCCATGTTTTGCAAGTAAGTGAAACAGTTTACAAAACTGTTCAGAATAGAAAATCGTTTCTTCTCAAAAGTAACCATGTATTTATTTTTTTGTTATAGATTTCTACCCAGAACTGGTAGATTTCTGCCCATTATCTAGCAAGGTAATTTAGTATGCTTCTATGAATAATTATGAGTGAGTGACTTAAAAAAAAAAAAAAAAAAAGACTGTAAAAGGGAAACTGTCTAACCCACACTAGATTCCCAAATGTGAAAAATAATTTGCCTGAAAATCCGTATTTGTATCTTTTTTTCATAGAAAATTTTATGTGCCTGGGGAAACAAGGTCATTAGAAAGTGAACATAAAACTATTAGATGCATTTACCTTACACTTCATGTTCTTCAAGTGGGTAATTTGGATAATCTGTCAATAATTACAATGTGATGCTACCAAAAGAGTTTCTATTTCTTTCCGATAATTACATCCCATTAGATATTTTAAAGAATATATGATGTTGAGTTTAAAATGTAATAGTACAACAGAAAAATCACGAAAGTTTAATATAGGAAAGAAGGATATTAGGAATGCCATTACTGTTGGTGGGAACTGGTCACGGTGCTAAGACTCACACTGTCACTTTCTTTGAAAACTGTAATCATGGATACAGCTTTAACTTCATGTCTAACCCAAAATAGTGGCAAGACATAGCAAATGGAACCACAATTGAGTGTCATTTGCTGCATCTCTGGAGTTGGACAATTCCTATGAAAATATCTCAGGTTAAGTTACAGAATCTGATGAGATCAGTCCACCAAGATATGACTGAACAGCTAATTTTAAAAAAAGAATTTCACAATTTCAGAAAGTTGGACCCAAAACCTCAACCTTTTTTACAGTACTTCTTAAAGGTGCACTATATAAACAAACTACTTCTATTTGTGTTGATCCTTCCATTAGTGCTATCCATTATATCGGCAAAACACGGGTCTGTCACTAGACCAAAACCCTACCAGTGCCAAAGCAGTTTGCTGAAACAAGCTTACAGTCGTATTTTCTCTCAGAATCCAAGACTTGGCAGCATGTAAAGTAAAAGGGAGCTTCCACCACTAAGTCGTCATAGACACTCAAACCCCCCTCCCACAACCACCCCCAAATTATGTACTGGCGTTCTTAGAGGAATTCAGTCTTCAGTCACATTGGGGAAACAGTCTAAAATTCTCAGCTGTGAAATAATCTTATTAAAGTGTTAGTAAGGTGTATATGCATGGTTATGTAGCTTCATAATATAACGTCTATACTTCCATTTTCCAAAGTAACTAAAAAAATTACCACCATTCTCCAAATACACACAGAATTAACGCTTTTGTATGTTGAAATAATAAAAAAATACAATGAAAATGACTCGCACAGTGTTTATTTCATAGGTTGTTATAAGTACCTGAAGAACAGTTATTACTTTTTATGCATATATTTGAAAATTATGAATGAAACAAGATTTACTGTAACTGAAACATATAGAGGG
The DNA here is from genome assembly GCF_000687285.1 of Phaethon lepturus. Taxonomy (NCBI): domain Eukaryota; kingdom Metazoa; phylum Chordata; class Aves; order Phaethontiformes; family Phaethontidae; genus Phaethon; species Phaethon lepturus. The sequence goes on along the minus strand of NW_010517081.1, from coordinate 2,001 downwards.
CATAGCATGTTTAAAGAGGAATAAATTGCTTCAAGTTTTCTAGGCAATGAAGCAGCAAGATAAGTTATTTTTATTCAATTGGCAGAACAAGTTCAAATACTATTTTGCCCACTGTGAGTGCATCTTACTATCCTTTTTAGTAGTCAGATAATTGTTAATTGTGAGAGTAGGAAATTGCTCAGCAGGTGTATAAAAAGCAGAGCAAAAACATAGCAGAAGGGAGAAATAATGAAGGAGAGCAATCATGCCTTGGAGAGAAAAATGAGAAAACCTGTGAACATGGAAAAGTGGTGCCACGACACTAAAACACAGAACAACAAGAGCGATCTTTTGGAAATGAGGTTGTTATTCACTGATCCTTGACCAGACTTGATTCTGGTTGCCTTTTAATGCAAATATTAGAATGATGTACAGACACAGTTTTAAATATATTTTGATAATTTGAGGAATGTGATTTCTTTAATATTTTTAGTTTACATGCCTAGTTATAAAGAGATATCTAGCATTGGGAATTTTGAACAAACACTGGCAAAGATAATAATCAAACAAATGCAATTAATAGCTTTGAAAGCCCAGTTTGTTACAATTTCCCTTATATACATCAGTAAAATATTTTAAATTACATTTTTGAAAACACTACGTCTTAAATTATTCTGGTGTGGTACACAGGGCACAGTAAAGTGCAGCCAGGTGGGAGATACTGAGAATTTGTAGGAACAAGACAAACCAGAAGAGCTAGCTCATGTGATATTCCCTTCTATATGATACATTTTTTTCATTTTACATTCTCACTACGAAGATTTATCCTACTTTTCACTCTTTACTCTCCTCGCCTACTGCATTTTTTCTATACTCAATTTACTGATTCTCACTTCACTTGCATAAATGTAACATCATTAACTCCACTTGACGCACCCCTGACTTATAACAACACTTAAATAACTTTAGAATCAATCCCATTATCTCCATCATTCAGGAAATGGAGAAGGAAGGTGAAGCCTACGATAATGAATAACCTCAATGTTAAATGGACTCCTGATAAAAAGCATATTTTAAGTGTCAAAACAGCAAATGCATCCAGGTTTAGATTTAGTACTTACATGCCTTCAGCTGGAAATTTCATACACTAGATACCAACAGAACCTGAACAGCAGCTCTGCTTGCAACACTGCCACGAAGTCTGTATGGTCATCAACACACTTTTAAAAAAAAACAGGAAGCACTTAACGTGCATGTCTTTTAACGATATAAAGCAACTATATCTTTTTATATTACTTTTATGTAGCTGTAATATTACAAAACCATTATACAATTTGCAGTTTATTTATATCTCAGAGGATGCATTATCACAGTCACAGAACGGCTGAGGTTGAAAGGGGCCTCTGGAAGTCATCTCGTCCAACCCACCTGCTCAAGCAGGGCCACCTAGAGGGGGCTGCCCAGGACCACGTCCAGACTCTCCAGTTATACAGTGTCTCTCTGGACAGAGTACTCCAGCTGTGGCCTCACTGGTGCTGAGTAGACAGGAAGGATCACCTCCATCAACCTGCTGGCAACACTTGTCCTAATGCAGCCCAGGGTACCACCAGCCTTCCGCACTGCCAGGGCACACGGCTGGCTCACGTCCCGCTTGGTGTCCAGCAGGACCCCCGGGGCCTTTTCCGCAAAGCTGCTTTCCAGCTGGATGACCCGCAGTGCCTCCTGGTGCCTGGAGTTGTTCTTCCCCAGGTGTGGGACTTTGCGGCTTCCTGTCAGTGCATTCGCCAGCCTGTCAAGGTCTCTCTGGGGTGGCAGCAGGACCCTGTGGCACACCAGTCTCCTCCCAGTTTTCTGTCAGTAGTAAACTTGCTGAGGGTACACTTTACCCCATAAACTAGATCATTAATGAAGATGCTAAACAGGATCGGACCCAGTATTGACCCCTGGGGTGCATTTCTAGTTACTGGCCTCCAACTAGACTACATGCCACGGATCCCCACCCTCTGGGGCCAGTCATTCAGC
>NW_010517080.1:59094-66965 GCF_000687285.1 Phaethon lepturus | reverse complement strand
TGGGGTGGTTGAAGTCCCTCAGCAGGATGAGGGCCTTGATTGGGCAGCCTGTAGTAGACCAACCAAAAGGTCCCCTTTGTTTTCCCGTTCTCTGATTCTTACCCATAAGCTTTCCATTTGCTCGTGGCTATTCTTCAGAGACAGCTCTTCACGATCTATCTATTTCTTGATGCAGAGGGCAATGCCTCTGCCTCTCCTTCCTTGCCTGTCCCTTCTGAACAGCTTGTAGCCATCAACAGCCACATCACCAGGGTTCAGTAATGGCAACCATGTCGTAGCTTTCTAGCTGCACGGTGTCTTCCAACTCCTTCTGTTTGTTGCCCATGTTGTGTGCATTGTTGTAGAGGCATTTCAGCTGGACTGCCGGCCATGTCACCTTCAATTCCTTTGGGGGTATTTCAGTGGCGTTTCCCTGTTGGCTCCTAATACCTCAGGATCCCCTGGCTCATCTCCATAAGATTTCAAGTGTGCGCCAGTGTACACAGCAGGTCTCAGAGCAACAGGTTGAGGGCCTTTGCTAGCACCCCATCCCTCTAACCTTGGTGTGTCATCAATGGCATGCCTGATATTGTCCTCCTCCCCCTTCAAGTCTAGTTTAAAACTCTGTCAATGAGCCCCACTAGCTTTTGAGCAAAGACTCTCATCCCCTTTTGAGAAAGGTGAATCCCATCTGGTGCCAGTAAGCCTGGTGCCATGTAAGCCATCCCATTATCGAAAAACCTGAAATTGTGATGGTGACATCAGCCGTGGAGCCGTGTATTAATAGACTGGGTCTGTCTGTTTCTTTCAGTGTCACTGCCCGCAACTGGAAGGAGAGTGGAAAAAATAACCTGTGCTCCAGATTCCCTTACCAACCTTCCCAAGGCCCTGAAGTCTCTTTTGATCATCCTTGGACTATGCATTGCAGTTTCATCGCTACCCACATGAAAGAGTAGTAATGAGTAATAGTCTGAGGGCTGCACCAGGCTAGAAAGTTTCCTAGTGATGTCCTTAACCTGGGCCCCAGGAAGGCAGCAAACTTCCCTAAAAGAAGGGTCTGTCCAGCGTATTGGACATTCTGCTCACCTCAGAACCTACAACTATAACCCATCTTTTCTTCTTCGTGGTGGTGGTCATGATATGGGGGGTAGGCCTTTCTGACCTACCCCTCTGGTGCAGCTGGACTGTCATCCACATCATCCATAGACTGGCCTTCCACATCCAGAGCCTCATACTTGTTTTACAGAGGCACCTGGGAAGGCAAGGTGAGCAAGGAGGGGGGTTCATGTGCCACCTCAGGAGTGGACTTGCCTCCATTTGCTCATTTCCTTTAAGCTACTGCCATTAGACTGGCAGGGGGAGGATACAGGACAGAGGATACATATATTTTGTATGTAATTTTGTATGTAATTCTAAAAGCATGTGCAAAATACATGATGCAGACCATTATGGATCTATACAAGCACTGTCTATAAGACTTTTGCAGGTATATTGTACTTTCATATGGGAATGTAAACAACCCAGAGAGAACATGGAATCTCTGTCCTTGGAGTATTTCAAAACGCAACTGGACAAGGCCTTCAGCAGCCCAGTCTAACTTTGAACTTATCCTTGCTTTGAGCAGGACCTCCAGAGGTCCTTTCCAACCTTTTTGCTTTGGCTTTTTTCTACTTATTATTATTATTCTAATTCCAATGTAGGTAATGTCCATAATTAATAAAACACAAATGTTGCATTATCTTCCATTGTTTAAAAAGCTTAGTAGCTTTTCTTAACTTTTTGAAATTAATCCCAGCAACATGACTTTTAGACTAGGAGCATCAAAATCAAACTGAGACAGCTATGGTGGAGGCGGTCAAATGTATCCCTCATTTCTTCTAGATGTGTTATATTCATTTTGAGATCTCATGTGATATTAATTTTCTCCACAGATGCTCAACAATTTACTGATATGTGGCCAGAGCAGAATCATGTTCCCACAGGCGAAAAATATCCTTACAAGAGGAAAATGTAGGACATGACCTAAGAAAGTAAAACAATATTGCTGGCTCACATTTTTAGAAAATATACATCTAAAAATCAACAAAAGTTTAAAAAATAAAGAAACTGAGGAATTTTCATGTAAGAATTTTTCCTTTGACAATTGACAGAGCCCCACTGTGAGAGATGCATTTTTCCTAGGGTAAAATTTGTCCTTTGTATTTAAAATAATTAAGGGCCCAGCCCAGAACCAGGTGAAACCAGTGGGAGAATGAACATTACACTAGGGGTAGGCATCTTAAACAAGAGATTTCCAAGTGCTGTTATAAAAATCTAGAAACTCCATTCTTTAACAATATGCCTTGCAACTGTTATCCCATTTCTTAACCTAGTTTGGGGTATCTTGTACTTTGTGAGCACTATTCAACTTCCAGCACTTCTGGTTATGTCAAAAAAATCCCAATTTTATATATGACAAGTTTCTTAATCTTTCTGAACCAAGAAAAAAGGTTATCCTACGAAGTAATTTCCCCTGGGGAAATAGGAAATCAGGTGAGAAAACTCTTTAAATGACCTTGCAGTATTGAGCTGCCACATCCCATTGCTGGAGATTTCTGTACATTAAAAGGTTTCCTTGGTGTGTAAGGAGACCAGTGATGTACACAGCAGGATGAAGGATTAAAAGCCACAGGCGTATCACTGGGATAGAAGTAGGCATGAGAAAGATGTATTTGCAGAAGTTGGAGGGATAAGGAATGGATTTATTTTTTCAGCTGAACTCTTCAAAAACTTCTCTATTATTGTTATTTATAAAATAGTTTTTCTATTACAAAATAACTTTCTAGTAAATTTATACATAGCTTGACATAAAGAGATTAATTTAATAAAAGTGGGTTTAGTAAAAGTAGTTTATAAAAAGTGTTCTAATTTATATAAGCAAAAAACAGCATCAGCAGGGCAAAACCATAGGTAAGCCTGGCGTATTACAATGCTGCCTCATCACTCAGTCCTAATACCTGCTGTACTCCACCGGCAGCATCATGTACACAGGGAAACATATTGCTTGTGATTGTTAGTTTCGATAATTTCACTAGCAAGTTACTTGTTTCTGTAACCTGGAGAGTATATTATCACATTATTTGTCCTCTGTAAAATGTTTTGATTTAATAATATTAAAGGTGAACTTAAAAAATATGTTAAAATGTATTAATTTATATGATTATATAGTTTCTATACCATAGTACTGTATAGTGATAATTACTGTAATAAATCTTCTTATTTTTCACTAGAATATGCATGCCAGAATTCTTGTCAGTAAAAAAGTAAAATACAGATTTGGATGAAATTGGAACTTTTAAGGACCATGGGTAATGAAAAACACTTAAAATTTTCTTACCAGATATATTTCGTTGCTTTGTTCTCATGAAGAACAAAAACCATTGCTGAGGTCTGGCATCTTGCTAGTTTCAGATCATGTTCCAGACTCCTCCAGATAGAACCAGGACCAAAGGACAAGGTACAACTTCAGTGACACAGCGCTCTGGAATCTGCATGTTACATTCAGGAAAAGCAGGAAAAATATATAGCTGAGAGGACAAGCAAGGTTCTGCCTGCCAATTTCAAGCATAAACTGGAATAGGCCAAGAGAAAAAGCAAAAGCTCTATCAGGGTGGAAGCTGCTGTGATAGTCTAAGGAGGGTGAGCACAAAGCAGTACACTTCAAAATTTAGGGGCTGAAAAGACTTTGTTTCATCAAATTTTTTATTCTTTACCCTGTACGTACTGAGTTTATGGCCCATTGCTTGAAAGCACCCAGCACGTCTGTCAAAGGCAGGAAGTTGGACTAGGCAAACCACTGTTGCAGACCAACTTGGCAATTCACACCCTGCTGTACTTTGGGTAAATGTGACTCCATAAATTTCTTGTGCGATTTCCATTAGATACTGAACTTTCATTTCATACCTCAGCAGACCCGTCACCTGGAGCAATGTCGAGTCTTGTGTTAGGGGATCTGTTTGTCACGTGGCAAGGAATGGGTTTAGCCGACATGGGGAAATGTGCCATCAGGAGGAGCTTCTCTATTCTCTGACCAGCAGCATCTGGCTAGTGGAACAGCAAGGAGTCTACGCCACTGTGCGACCCGTATGAGGGAGATAGATACAGGTTTATAGTTTGCAGAGGTGGGTGGGGAGCGAGCGGGAAGAGAATAGGCACTCTGAATTTCTTGGTAAATAATTTTTTAAAAGATATTACATTCCACAGCAGAGATTGCTCAGTGCTAGATATAGTGATTTTCTTATTATCATTATATACAGTGCAGGTTTGCTATGAATCTTAATAATTCTTAATTGCAAAAACTGCTTAGGGATCCTTGAATAATAACTTCTGTGGAAATACACATAATTAGTCATAGAAACATTCAATTAAAATAACCATCACTGGTGTCTGAATTGCAGCAGTGCCAACCAGCCCCAAGCAGAAATTGTGGCTTGTACTGAGGTGGCCCGTCTCCCCTTTAGGAGACAGGGTGTCAGGAGCCAGCCAGGTGTCAATTAATGGGTCCGGTGAAAAAGGTGGAAATGATTACAGAGCTAGGAAGTGACTCACTTGAAAGAGATCTGCAGGTGAGCTGCCACGTTAGACCCAAAGACTGAGCAGGGTGAAGAAGAGAATATCACACTCAGAGAGGCATAAGGAAAAAGCCCGCTAAGTCTCCAGGGCTGGGAATCTGCATGTAACATAAGCAATGGGGTTTTTTTTAATATTTTACTCAAGTTTTATTCTGTGCCTCAAACAAAACTCTCACACTAAATTCTTTCCAGGCTGGGAAGGAAGGCTCTAGTTGCTGTCACATCAATAAGCTGATGCTTTCTAGGGCCTGTAAGGTGAGGTTTTGTAAAAACATAACAAATAAAGCCCAATTTCTTCCCCCCAATCCTTACCACTTGCATTTACAAGTCATCCCTTATAGCTGATCTGTTGAAGTACCTACACCATCCAAACCAAACTTTCCCAGTTCCAGACAACTGTAAATATCCACTGAAAAAAAGAGCAGATTTTTTAAAAACACTGATGCCAAGTTACATCACAGAAAATTTAGATAAAAGCCCATTAGTTCTAGACTAAACATACGCCAGCTATATTTTAAACTCAAAATTCATGTCAGCAAGTAGAAATGGAGTGGACACTAATTATATGAGGTATTCATTACCCGTAACATTGCAGACTACTCACATTCTTTTGGACAAGCTGAAGCTATCTACAGCCTAAAATCTAACTCCAAAGAAAACAGTTTGAAATGAGAGTATATATCATAGGTACATACCTGGAAGAAGGGTGTTAGGAAAGGAGGCAATTCACCCAAATAACAGTTTGGAGAAAATGAAGACTATTATTTAATCTCTGCTCTATTATGCATTCTTCCATGCACAAGTATGGGTGTATTCATGAATATGTAAATTTTTGGTATTAGGTTGGATCCCACTGTGATGCTGGCACATAATTAGAAGCTCATCATTAATGATTTATGAGCTGCTGCCATGCTATTAGCATTTAGAAATAAAACTACTGCAAATAATTTTTTTTTATATACTTTACCACAGTTATTGCTAACAGTAGCCACATTATTGAAGATCTACAAGAAAAACATCAGGTCTTCCTTCTGAAAGGTGATGTTCAGAAAACTCACAGGGCATGGTGAAAAAAAGGGCACTGGTGAAGATGTTAAAAAAAAGGGAAAGCAGTTCCTTAGATTAGAGATGCAATGTGATATTGACATAACAAGTGCAATTAATAGCAGTATTTCAAATGAAAAATCTGAGTAAAAAAAGTTCCAGAAAGAAAAAAAATTTTAAAAGGGAAAAAATGAAACATATACACCCAAGTGCTATAAAATCAAATTAAAAAAAAAATCCTATTTAGTACTGTCCACATCCCTCCAGATAAATGTTTAGTTTCGGTTAGGAACAGACTATTTTATTTCACTTTTAGACCTACATAATTACTTCTTTATCTATACAGATAAAGATTCAGCCTGGGAAAGAAAAGGCTTGGTGGGAACCTATCCATGTGTGTAAATACTTGATGGGAGGGAATGAAGAAGAGGGAGCCAGGCTCTTCTCTGTGGTGCTCATTGACAGAACGGGAGACAACGGAGACAAATTAAAAAACAGTAAATTTCATTGGAACACAAGTAAACAGGTTTTTTTTTACTGGGATGGTGGTCAAACACTGACACAAAGAAATTGTGAAGTATCCCTCTGGAGATATCCAAAACCTGACTGGACAGGGTCCTGGGCAACCTGCTCTAGCTGACCCTGTGGACCAGATGATCTCAAGAGGTGTCTTCAAACTTAAATGATTCTGTGATAGTCCCAACAACTTGATAGAAGCAATGCTTGTGAGGAGAAGGAATATCTTTTATTGGGCTATGTAGGAAAGCTGGAAAACACTTACTTTGGGCCCACACAACCTATATTAAACCTAAGCGGCAGCAGCAAAAAACTAATAGTAGGTAGTCATACTGCCCTGGGTTTAATTATCATAACTAAGTAAATAACAACATTATACAATATTATGATGCATAATAATAAAACAGTAGTTAACATTCACAAAACAGAGTTTTTAGCAGAGAAAGACAACTAGCACTAACAAGTTAATGTTTGCACTGCTCAGTCATCTGATGGTAAAGCGATGTTCAGTCTCATTATCACATGTTAAATTATATTGTTAAATTAACAAGATCATGCCACTGAGATTTTTCTGACTTTATTACTCTTAGAATTAATTTTACACCAGTTTTAAACAATGAGTGCATCTTAAACTGCAGTGTATTCAACTCTCCTTCTGTAAACTGTGCAGTCTGGAATGCCAGCCTTGCTACGTGGTTTTCTTTAGGTTTCAAAGCCAACCGGTGCCTGAGAAGCATGTTCCTTTAAAAGAGCAATAACACAATACTGCTGGTCCAGGTGACCATCTACACTGTCAAATGGCCAATTCAAATTTTATTTTCATCTGTGGTCCATTCTGACAAGATGAACATAAAGTAGCTGCTGCAAAAGACTTGATCTCTGCTCGGCTGTGGTCGAACTGATGTATGGAGCAAGCTGTCTTGTTTACCACAGGCCAGATACAGAGACAGGAAGTACATAAGGAATTAAATTACAGGAGGCTGAACTGGCCTTCAGCATGGTGATGAATGGCTTCCTATTGCACCCAGCCTCTGAGTTCTGAGAAGAGCAAATAACTAATAGCAGAAGATCTTGCTGCAATTGTGGGAGGAGAGCCAGTTGAAGGAGAATTCACATTTGTGGAGACTTGTACTGAGGTCACTCCTCATTTAATGCAGAAGATAACTGATTGCAGAATGTCAATGAGCAGAAGAGACTTTTAGAAGCTGGCAGTATCAACTCTTATCTCTCTGCTCTCAATTTATGTTGAGAAACAAGATTTTCCATACTGCAATTCCAGAGATGATATTCCCCATTTTGAGGAATCTGATTCCATGACCCTTCCAAGTAATGGAGACACAAGAAATCACAGTGGACTTTTCCCTGATGATTAGCTATGTTCATGCTACTACTGGGTTGTATATAATTATTTATTACCCTGTTTCCTGTTCTTTTTCCTCTCCCTGTCAGCTTTCATGTTAGGTTCAATAATTTATCAACAGGAAAGGATATTATTCAGTTGTTACAACAGCTGTAGGTCACTGCCAACACTTTGCTGCAGTCATTTATGGATGGTCTGGCAACTAGTTCATGATGTTCCTGTCTTCCATAATTATTCCCTAGCTGATGTCAGGCAAGGAAGCCGCAATATACAGGGTACATGCAACAGTTACAAGCAACATTACTGGGCTCTTAAATTTGATTGTCTTACTGCTAAGTTGTTACAATTATGCCTGACTGAGT
>NW_010517080.1:0-59063 GCF_000687285.1 Phaethon lepturus | reverse complement strand
ACCCTCTTTCAAACAATTGCCAGGCAGTCTGGGAATCAGTGCAAGTTGCAGAATATTTCCGTTAGGCTCTTCTGGAGTTCAAGAGAGTTTAATAGCTCGCACACCCTATGCCAGTTAGCCTCAAGTCAGAGAAGGGTCCTGGGCATGTTCATGTTACTAGTTTATCTATTTAATAGCTATAGATAGTTAATATTACATACCTTACCAAGTTTATGATACCTGGCATTATAGAACTCTTCACAGGTAATATTAGTTGATACCAGAGCTTCTTCCAGTACAGCATAAGAGCAGCTGGATAAGTGAAAAGTATGGAAAATGAAGCAGTTGCAGTCTTCAGCTTGAATCTGGTCTCAGCTTCCTCACGTGGATCCTCTTTGCCAGGAGTATATTACATGACCCTTCTGACAGCAAGGAGAATGAATGTCAGAAGACCAGATGTGGAGCCCATATGAAACCATAGCTATGAATGGCAGCTCATTCACTGAATTAGGAGAGCCAAACCATGACGGATATTCTTGAAAACCCCTAAGAGTTGCCTCAGTGGAATAAAGTGGAATTATGCATGATCTTACTGGCATCATGGAAATGGGATGCCCCTATGACTGGAGTGTTGGAATGGAAGGATACAAGCTCTTCAGGAAGGACAGGCAGGGGATACAAGGAGGGGTGTTGCCCACCAATGACCAGCTGGAGTGCATGGAGCTCTGCCTGAGGATGGATGAGGGGTCGGCAGAGAGCTTATGGGTCAAGATTAAAGGGAGGGCAGGCACAAGTGACACTGTAGTGGGGGTCTGCTACAGTCCACCTGAGCAGCATGACCAAGCGCATGGGGCCCTCTATAGACAGATACGAGCAGCCTCACGTTCACAAGCCCTGGTCCTCATGGGGGACCTCAATCACCTCAATATCTGTTGGAAGGACAACACAGCAGGCCAGAAGAAATCCAGGATGTTCCTGGGGTGCATTGATGATAACCTCTCTCTCCAAGTGATAGAGAAGCCAAGGAGGAGAGGTACTATGCTGGACCTGGTTCTCACCAACACAGAAGGGCTGGTGGGGAATGTGAAGCTCAAGGGCAGCCTTAGATGGTGGAGTTCAAGATCCTTAGGGCAGCAAGGAGGGTGCACAGCATGGACTTCAGGAGACCACGCTTTGGCCTCTTCAGGGATCTGCTTGGTAGGGTAAAATAGGATAAAGCCCTGCAGGGAAGAGGGGCCCAAAAAAGTTGGTTAATATTCAAAGATCACCTCCTCCAAGCTTAGGAGGAATGCATCACAGCAAAGAGGAAGTCAGGCAAAAACACCAGGAGGCCTGCATGGATCAACAAGGAGCTCCTGGACAAACTCAAACACAAAAAAGGAAGCCTAGAGAGGGTGGAAGCAAGGACAGGTAACCTGGGAGAAATACAGAGAAACTGTCCAAGCAGCCAGGGATCAAGTTAGGAAAGGTTGTGGTGAGATGGGTGTTGGTGTCTTCTCCCAAGTAACTAGAAATAGGACAAGAGGAAATGGCCTCAAGTTGTGCCAGGGGAGGTTTAGATTGGATGTCCCTGAAAATCAAGACTTGTAGCTGCTGGCAACCAAAGTCTGTCTTTTTTCCAGAACAGCCCATTCTTACAGTGATTCCACCCAGGTTTTTCCAATGGGCCATACAATTTTAATTACAATGTGACTATTGAACAAGCAAACAGTGCAAGGATTTCCTGGAAGCTAGGTCAACATGCGTGTCTGACTCCCTTGCCAGATAGGAGTTTTTTCCTTGCTTGATTTGCAGTACAGATTTAATTCAAAATACTTTAGTCTTGAGTTTAAGGGTATTCTGGGGTGGATGACAGGATCCTCTGTCACAACATCCTCTGCTAGAGCTTTTCCACTGTTTGTAAACATTGAAGAACAACTGTGGCTCTCAATAGCAACAGAGAAAGCTTTAGAAGGAAAAAGGTGAAGGTCCCCCTCTGATTTGAGCACATGCACCAAATTCACAATCTTTTCCTACTATAATTTTTCCATTGTTGTACCTGAACTGTATTTTCCTTTGCTACTTTTTCCTGTCGCATAACAAAGAAAGATCCACTTCCGAAAGGAAAAATTCTATTTTAAGCAGTCCCTAGTGGAAAAAAACACCGAGAGGATTAAAAACAAAATAAATAAAAATACCCTCAGTGGAGTAATAGGAAGTATCCCACTGCAATCAGTTCTAAGTGAAGAAAATGGTAAGCATATATGATTGCTTTTTAAAGCACCAATAATGAGGATACAAGATCAATTTGTCCCCTACCTTACTACACTTCCTATATTGTTTGTGGAAAGGGGTGGTTTGTGATTGTACGAGAGTGTGCTCCCCAGCCTCTTGGACATATAAATTGGGGTATGAGAGAGCAGCCCTGCAGAAAGAGATCTGGGGGTCTGGGCTCATGACAAGTTGAATATGAGTCAACAGTGTGCCCTGGCAGCCAGAAGGGACAACCATGTCCTGGAGCACACCAAGCACAGCATAGCTACCTGTTTGAGGGAGGTGGTTGTCCCACTCTGCACTGCATTGGTGTGGCCTCACCTCGAGTACTGTGTGCAGTTTTGAGTGCCTCAGTAGAAGAAGGACATCAGACTATTAGAGTGTGTCCAAATGAGGGTGATCAAGATGGTGAAAGGCCTTGAGGGCAAGACTTACAAGAAATAAAAATACCCTCAGTGGAGTAATAGGAAGTATCCCACTGCAATCAGTTCTAAGTGAAGAAAATGGTAAGCATATATGATTGCTTTTTAAAGCACCAATAATGAGGATACAAGATCAATTTGTCCCCTACCTTACTACACTTCCTATATTGTTTGTGGAAAGGGGTGGTTTGTGATTGTACGAGAGTGTGCTCCCCAGCCTCTTGGACATATAAATTGGGGTATGAGAGAGCAGCCCTGCAGAAAGAGATCTGGGGGTCTGGGCTCATGACAAGTTGAATATGAGTCAACAGTGTGCCCTGGCAGCCAGAAGGGACAACCATGTCCTGGAGCACACCAAGCACAGCATAGCTACCTGTTTGAGGGAGGTGGTTGTCCCACTCTGCACTGCATTGGTGTGGCCTCACCTCGAGTACTGTGTGCAGTTTTGAGTGCCTCAGTAGAAGAAGGACATCAGACTATTAGAGTGTGTCCAAATGAGGGTGATCAAGATGGTGAAAGGCCTTGAGGGCAAGACTTACAAGGAGCGGCTGAGGTCACTTGGTTTATTCAGCTAGGAGAAGAGAAGGCTGAGTGGAGACCTCATCGCAGTCTTCAACTTCCTCAAAGGGGGCAAAGAAGGAGAAGGTTCTGATATCCACTCTCTGGTGACTAGCGATAGGACACAAGGAAATGGAAGAAGCTGTGTCAGAGGAAGTTCAGATTGGACATTAGGAAAAAGTTCTTCACTGAGAGGGTGGTCGGTCACTGTAACAGGCTCCCCAAGGAAGCCGTCATGCCACCAAGCCTGTCAATAAAGGAGCATCTGGATGACACTCTTAGTCATATGGTTTAGTTTTAGATAGTCCTGCATAGAGCACAGAGTTGGACTTGATGATCCTTATGAGTCCCTTCCAACTTGAGGTATTCTATGATTCTATGATTGTGTTCACATTATGTGGGATGTAGGTAGAGACCACAATGTAGACACCACAAATAAAAGATTAGCACAGACATACAGAAACAAAATTAGAAAACCAACACACAGAATAAGGGACAACTAGCAGGAAACATAAGGGTTATCATTGAATCATTTCAAAAGCCCATTTATGCTATGTGAGAGCGTAATCATTTATACTATCCATGCGTACAGCTTCAGATTTGAAGTACAAACTGCCCTGCATAAAATCCTGATACTATGATCTTTCAATTCACAGACTGATAGCTTAAAGCAATTGTTCTTGTATATGATATGCAAAAAAATAAAGTTTTCTGTCCTTTCCTGCACAATACAGTCCATGAAATGCAATATCTTACACCCAGAAATTATAATTGTAAATTGATACAACATTACTTTACATTCGTGAAATAGATTATAAAGTAGAAAACTGTGTTAGTGGACAGTGGACTTCATCTGGGCATTGTAGATTTCCACTATGATGAAGTCAGCATCAAATTTTCTGTCTATTATTTAAAAAGTATGTCTTTGCTTTCTTGGACAGACAACTCCTTTCAATTTTTTTTTTTAATGATAGAATGCCTCATAGAAAAGCATGAAAATAGGAAGTTAACACACTTGAAATTCACATACTATAGTCCCCCAACCACCCATCCTCACAGCACCACAAAACTACCGTGCATTATAGAGCATGAAATGCAAGATTAATCATGCTTTCCTTTTGCTTTCCTACATTTATTCTTTATTTCAAAAAATAATACGGAGGGAGAATTTTGTTTGCATGTATTCATAGCGAAATAGTGTATATTTTGTGAAGACTAGTATACTAGATGGTATATCAAAGAGATGAGATCAGGATGGCATCCTTTCTCATCTGACCTCAGGTATTTGTATTGTGTTAATCCATCTAACAAGCACGCATCTAGCCTCAGTCTTTCAGATTTTGAGCACTGGACATAGCTGTTTAACATTGGTGTGAATTCTGGGAAAAAAAGAGACCCTTAAAGAGCAAAAATGAAAGGTTGTCACAGATGTATTCAATATTCACTTTTCTGACAAGCTGTATATGACAGACTACTTCTAAAGAGCTATCAGTCAGCAATGGAAAGTGTGAATGACAGGCAGAATTTAGTTTTCAGAGCACAAGTTCAAAGACTTTCAGGGAAAATATTTTGAATGGCAAATTAATAAAATCTATAAGGAAAATTTAAGAACCTAGAAAACTAATTCTGAGTGAAATTTTCTACTGACTTGCCATTTTTTCTTTTCAGAAAAAGATTAATCTGTGCTTTTGTGTGTAAAGCCACTTTGGGAATTCAACCTCAGCTGCACCCCTGTGGAATCTCTTTAGTGATCACAGAAGGCAGTAAATGCATAGAAGACAGCAAACATAGATTCAGCTAATTTCTCAGAAAGGGAGAACTCCAGCATGACAACAGAAAGAGAAAACTTTTCTAAATACAAATGATAGAAGAGACATTGATATCACTGGAAATAACAGCAAAAATATGAGAAATCTTAATCATATTTTGACTTCCAAACCAGTAGACTGTTTCTGTGGTATTTTTCTTTCTCTGAAAGGCAAAAATGCAAAAATGCAAAACTTGAAACAGGAGCATTATTCAAGCCAGAATGATGATAAGATCTGAATGGACTGAAAAATGTAAGACTCTGAGGAAGCCAGACATCACATATTTGTTCAATGCACACTTACCCAGTGAGATGAATCCTCCCTGACAAAACAATCTAATGCAGAAGGAACTAGTATTTGCTTTGCAGTTTCTACAAGCTTTCAGTCTCCTCTCCAATGAATTTAAGAACAGGTAGTGGTGGCTCAAGGTGCCCTGTCCACTCTTCCACCATTCTCCAGCTGATTACTTAAAAAAAAAGATAATAAATATTTTAGATAATATAACTTTAAAAAAAAATCCTTTGTGCTCCTAAAAACTAGATTAGTTTTCCCAGATACATCTCCTGTCCAATCCTGGTTTATTTTTTTTTAGCAAACAGATTTACATCCCCCATCCAATCATGTCTAAACAGCTGTGTTGATAGCCTCAGTGGTAGCTACACTTCAAAGCTCATACCTTATGTGACTCTATGTACTATGTATACTAGGCGATGGAATATTTTACTCAAGTACCTTCTCCTCTTTCAGACATTAACTTACATTTTTGACTGAAGTCAGACAAACATCACTTGTCTGACAAGTCTCAGGAATCCAGAACCTTTCAAGTAATTACAAGACAACAAAAATATTGTACCAACCCACCCGCACACCCTTCCTGGTAAATTTAATAAGATAATTTACTATATGTTTAAAAACAAAATCTGAAACTGCATGGGAAAGAACAAGGAAGATGCCTTCTCTTTAATTTTCAGCCCCTCTATGAGATTTAGTTGCTGTATGCCCTTGTAGCCTGGTGTTACACAGAAAGGACTAGTAGTATTCCTGCATTGTCAAGGATGTTCTCTCTCAGCTTAAGTATCCTCTTTTGTAAAATAGAAAGTTTACTGCTCTCAGCAGCATAAATAGCAAGTGCTACATGTTCTTTATGCTAGGGATGCATCTTTTCAATAAGTCAGTCAGATAAAAGTTTCTTTATATTACTCAACATTAACACAAATGTGTGTGCATTACCTATAAGTCTCCTACAGTTAACACTGGCTATAACCAAGAGCATGAAGCTAGAGAAACCTGTTCCTTTACAGATTCTCCACACAATCTAGTTGCCCTAAAATGAAGTCTCTCAGTACTGCATGAATCTCATTTATGATGCAATTAACATTTTTTTTTAATAACTGTTTTCCTCTACCAATACAATGATGATATTCCTCCCACAGAAAATCCTAAACAATGAAGAATGCTGGAAATTAGACCTCCCTGTGTTTGGTAGGATGTTGTGTTCAATTCATGAAAAAACAAGCAGATATGCTTGACAATAAAGCTTTGTACTGAGATGTGGTAACCACCTATAGCCTGAAAACATGGAAGTCTTTGAAGTATATCAGGGTCTTTGAATTGTAAATCAAAAAGAAACCGAATCCCTTCACTTTTGCCAGGCAAGTTCCCAGAGAGAAAGCCTCCTGTCCTGCAGACTCATGAATGTACATTCATAGTGTGTAAACCCCTGATTATCATATTTCTCATAAAATGCTTTGCACCTTTTAAAGCTAGGAGTCCTGCTAAGACCTACCTGTTCAGGACTCACCAGAATAGTGACAGATAGTTTCAGACAAAAGACAATCTTGAAAGGATCAGGATGCATCCCTACAGTTCTGAGTCAGGCTCCCCAGCCCTAGGCAAGGGGGTGACTTCAGCCCCACTTCTTCCCCTATAGGTAAGCTCTTGGCTTTGTTGTCTGCTTAAATCCTTTTTTGGCAGTCTTATCTTTTCCCTCACACAGAATAGAGCACTTAGGTAATGGAAGACAGTTGAAAATAAAGGCAGCTGAAAATAAAGGCAGTAACACCTAATGCCGCTAACCACACTTGATGTTTTCTTTTGCTAGTACAGAAAGAGTACAGATTTAGTCAAAATAATGTGCAAACTACATACTTCTCCACCTAAGTTCCTTCCACACTCTAGGGGATTTCTCTCCAGCTAGATCCTCTGAGATGTTGTCCAGAATTATAATTTCTCTTCTGAAGCATGATAGCTTTTTTTGCTTATCTGTCTTTATCAACTTCCTTTGACTTTGGCTAGTCCTGCAGTCAGAAACAAGTCAGTATGCTCTTCTTCTTCCAATCTCTTTTTGTTGTAGTCTTCCTGGGAGTCTCCGATTCTTCAATCCTCCTAGTAACACAGAGTTCCAGTATGCAGAGTTCCAGTTCCACTAGAGAAATTCTCCTGCTCTAAATTCTAGCCCCATGAAAGGAAGCGAACAACTGTAACCTTCTCTTTACATACGTAGATCATAGAGAAGGTACTTCAGTGAAACCTTTTCCCAAAGACAGACTTCCAAGAGGCAAGCTCTGGTCCTTGTCTGTAGCAGACGTATAATTGTAGGACACATTTGTTTCTGTCTGTATAGACAGCTTTTTCAGGCACTGGAATGTGATTTTCTGTGTTGTGCAATTGTTAGCGCAGTCCCTGGTATAGTATTGCTTTTTACTAAAAAATTCCTGGGAACAGTTTGGCAGTTTGCTAATACAGGTGCTGCTTCACAGACATAACAGTCCAAAAATTCATAAATTGTACAGATTCCTTAAATGATCATTGTGGAGTATATTTACTTCACATTTCTTCCACAAACACAGTATGGTTTTTCCAATGGTAATGTTGACCCATCACTGGGTTTTTTAGGAAAATAAGGGCTAAAACCCAGAGATAATTGCACAGCAAACAGATGCCTCAGGATTTGTTTCTGTGTCTCTGCTTCTATACAATCATAGGCACAGATTGGTGTATGTGGGAGAACAGGAGAACTAATGTGTCTGAACATGTATTCATATGCTATATCAGGACCCAGATTTTGGCCTTATTAATTTAAAAAAAAGCAAATTATTGTTCTAATCTTTGATCCCTGAATTGGTTCCACTGCTAGTGTCCATATTCCTCTGTGGTCCTACTGTCACCTGTGCATTCAAGACCTAGCCATACACATTCACATACACAGTTTAGGTCTCATCCTGTATATGAATGTATGCATGTCACACCTGCTTAGGTTTTGTCTAACTGAGATTCCTACAGATTTTACAGAATTAAAACCATATCATATTATTGCCATATAGTATCTTCTATTATATAATGAATTCCTGGACATTTTAAGAAAATATTATTTGTCTGTCCTTATGCAGAAGTATATTAGGACAGGGTTTTTTTATTTTTCCATGTCCAATATTACAGCAGCTTCAGTAGATAAGAGTAGCTTCCGTACTTTGAGGAAAATATTATTTCATTTTGAATTGTTGGTTGGTATATTTTAACTATACCAAGGGTCATAACACGTAACGATTGTCAAATCAGGGGCACAGCTGCCAAACTGCTCCCTACACAATTGATCAGTGGAATAGTATCATGAAACAAAAATCTGGAAGTTTGTTGTAAAAGTTACTCTACTAAATCATTTTTAAATTGCTCTTTTTGTGTGTTATAGGTTAAAGTAGCAAGCTCTTTACTTTTCTCAAGAATAATATAGAGCAGTCTACCCTCATATCTATATTTACACATTTCACTGTTACATAAACACCTCCAGGAACACTGGATATTGATGGATATTGTTTAGAACATAGATGAGTGAATGGCCTGTTATGAATAATTTATCAAAATCCGTTTCTTATGGCATATCTGTGAGCAGATTGCAGTTCTTTCAAATCTATTCAATATTCAGAATTAAAATAGCTTCTTAAAAAAGTTGTTAGTTTTATGGACTGAATATGAATTGTTTTTATAGAGTATTCATGTGTTGGATGGCTTGATCAGCAAAGGCACATGGTATTGTTCTTATTTCCTGATTGGATAAACATCCAAGCAGCTCTACTGCAAATCCTCAGACATGAAAATGTAAATTTAGATTTCACGTTGTTTTCATAGATGTGATCTTGTATTTTTTATTTGCAAACATTTTGGCCATAAAAATTACTCTGTACTAGATTTAATAAAAAGAAAGAAAAAGTAAAAAAATCTGACTGACAGGAATCCACAAAAAAGGTCAATCAAATAATCACAGAATATATTTTGTATTATCTTCCTTGATCTGATTTATAACCATTAAATTATTATTATTATTTTCTTTCTTTTTCCTTTTCCATAATTTATGAAATAAGGTCTGCAGACTGTCATTTCGTATTATGAGTCCTCTGTCTCCTCTGTTTATTGAAAGATCTAAACCTGTTTTTCCTATGCTAAATAATTACATGTCCTTTTGGTGACATTTAAAAATCAATAAAGCATAATGTTTAAAGGAAAAGTCAAAACATGAATTTTTCATGGACAGATTAATCTATAATCTGATTGTTCTGAATGTGACTATTTTACAGGCACATGCAGCTGACTGAAAGGGAGTCTGTACAATCTTCCTTACGCATCCATTTCTCAGTGTGCTTCTCAAGAACAAATATATGTATGGCCTATGCCTTGTTCACATTCTGAAAAGAATTAACTTACTACCTACATAAAACTGCTGGGGCTCCTGGTCACGCTGCATTACAGCCCTCATACAGCCTGATTTTCTTTAACCAACATGCGACTGCTGTCTGGTTTTCACATATCCATATGGCCAGGTGACCTCCCAGTTATGTGAACTTCTAGTCTGAGACACAGGGAATTTTTAGATCAATATGTATGTAACAACACTATTATAATTATTAATACTATTACCAGTGGTAATAACAGTAATAATAATATTACACTAACATCTATAGAATCATCAGATTTGATTTTTTAATTCATCACAAAAATATATACTAGGAGACAGTCACTGCCTCTGACAAGAGGTTAGATGGAGGTTGAAGGAGACTATAAATCTGTGAAGGTGTTTTTGTAATATCACTGGGAATTGTGCTATTGGGGTATTAGAGTTCCTAAGTCCCCTCAGCTTCTTACAGATTTGCAAAAGGAGAAAAGTTTGACAATAGGTAGGAAAGAAAAGGAAAGCAGAATGACCTGTCAAAGATCACAAAATACTTAAGGTCAGAGGCGTTAGTAGAATATAATCCTTCCCATTTCTAGTCCTGTGTGCAACCTACTGGACCATAACACACTTGTAAATCTTTCCACATAAATCTCTGAGGCAGCAGGAGGAATCCTCAAGACAACTATCCAGAAGGAATTCTATTTTTGTTTGACAGTTTTTGACAGAAAGCCAATCCCACTTCAGCCTCTCTCATGAATAAATACATAGATATACTCCTTTAAATTTAAATAACATTTTCAATCTAAGGGTCTCCAAAGGCTTATCAAACACTAGATGCTTACGTTGCACAATAGTCTTAGTGACCCTTAAAGAAGCATCACTTGGCTGAAGAAATTTTCCATTGCTCTTCCTACTTCCACTAAACTCAAAGCTGGGAGATCCAATTCAAAGGTTCCTAGACCTTTTTACTAGAACTAGCCAGACCATCTGCCATCCTCTAGCACATGAAGTATTCTGTACTTTCAAATGGGTGAGGTGCTGACAAAGAACATTTTCATGTAATGTTAAAGTTTTATAAGAAAAGCAGAAGCTTGAAAACAGCTTACAGTAGCCATTTGGCTGGTATATTTTTATCACTTTTTAACAGCCTTCCTGTTGACATAATATGAGAGATGCAATGTGGTGTTTGTATTTACCCAAACTGTCTGAATTTGTGACTTCTTGTCTGTTTCCTTGGCCTGTATGTTACCGTCTGATAGTCAACAACAGATCAGGCTTAGTCACCTCTGAGTATAACTCATAAACACTTTTGGGTTTTGCAACAGGTGAAAGCAGTATGTTGGTAATGTATCTATGGAAAATCCCAGACGTTTGCCAAATTAACTATGTTTTTTGTTCTAACTGGTGAATTCTTTAAGAAAAAAAAATGGTTTTGTCATGTAAAATATATATACAGAAAAATACAGGACAAAATGTATGAATGGGCTTTACAGTTTTCTCCTATGATGTATATTTTATACATTGCCTGCATCAAAGGAAGCATAAGGGATATTAATTTTTTATCTTCATTTTGTTTACAGCCTTGTATTCTTCAGTTCAATCAACACCTAGTTTGTGTTTTCAAAAGAACAATATTCTTCCACGTGGATAAGGTAAGTAAGAGTTTTTGTATTTCCATTTACAGTAATGAAAGTTATTAAATTGATGATCTTGTAAGTATTTAAATGTCAGAAGGGTAATAAATTAACAATGTTTAAAGCCAGTAGAGATATTGTATCACTTACTGTGATATTTACCTTGGAATCTCATTTCATTAGGCTGCAGCGGTGTCCCTGTCTTGCTCCTCTATTTGAAAAGTATTTGTGTATTTGAAATATATTTCAAATACTTATAGAAAAATCTAAATTTGCCAACCAGATTTCACATTAATAATAAAGCCTAAAGTTGGTATCAGACACCACTGAAAAAACAGGGTAGCAATGAATGTTCTTATGAAGCGAAATACTTGATAAAAACTTAATCGTTTAGATATAGTTGTTCAACTAAATTAATCCAAGAATGGGACATCTCCACCAAGCCTCCTTTCTAATTGCTTTGTTGTATTTCACACTTCTCTTATCCAAGGCTACTAGAACATTCTGGTTAGGTTTTTAGAAATCAGAAACAAAATGTGTTGCATTATGTGGAGGTAGAACAAAGATTTAACCCCAGCTGGCAACTAAGCACCACACAGCCGCTTGTCACTCCCCACCCTGCAGTGGGATGGGGAAGAGAATTGGAAAAAAGGTAGAAATGGGTTGAGATAAAGACATTTTAATATGACAGAAAAAAGAAGAGAATAAGAATAATGGTAATGAAAGAACATATAAAACAAGTGATGCACAGCATAATTGCTTACCACTGACCACTGCACAGTTAGTTCCCAAGCTGCAGCACATGCCCAGCCAACTCCCCCAGTTTATATGCTGAGCATGAGATCGTGCGGCAGGGAATATCCCTTTGGCCAGTTTGGGTCAGCTGTCCTAGCTGTGCCCCCTCCCAGATTCCCGTGCACCCCCAGCCGGCATGAGAAGCTGGGCAGTCCTTGACTGCTCAGCAACAACTGACAACATCAGCATGTTATCAAAATTTTTTTCATCCCAAATCCAAAACACAGCACTATACCAACTAGCAGGAAGAAAATTAACTCTATCCCAGCCAAAACCAGAATAAGCAGGAATTTGAAATTAAAATCAGCTGTTAACTGCAGATGGGACATGATCCAGCATGAATGCACATTTTATCTTTGATTTCTCTATGTTTATCACAGGAATGTCGTAAGTGTGGCCAGAGCTCTTACCCCCAAATAATCCTTTTAGCTGTGTGAAGTTCTTTCCAGATTCAAGCCTGATAAACTCAGCATCCTAGTTATTCCCCAGAGGAGTAGTATAAGTACAGTTTTCTTAGCATCTTAATCCAGCTCCCCTCCTAACTCACATATGGGTTCCTGCAGGGAATTATAGCTTCCTAATTCATCTTTTAGAGCTTCTTCCATAGGCAATAGTACTTTGCACAAGTGTTTCTGTCTATTTCTGTGGCATAAATTAAGAGGACAGTAGAGGACTTCCCCTCCAATCTGGGATCTTGAATCCTTGCCTTAAAGAACAAGCATTCTTTTCATGGTAGAGTATAATAGACTACAGATAATGGACTTTTGTTATTAGCCTCTTGCACTATATATACTTAATGATAGCTCCCCACATGAAAACTCCAGAAAGGAGCAAAATTTCTTGGCTTTAGCTCTCTACTCTTTCAGGCACATAAACAATCACTTTGATTTCCATGAATAAAAAAGTAATGCCTTCTTTACAAGAGGAAAATGAGATCCTCTGGGTCTGGATCTGTTTTCAGTAAGACGGACAAATACTACGCACAATCCCATGGCTTTAAATGTCATGAGCTGCTCCAGGGACAGGGAAGTTTCATGTCAGATCAGCTGCCATAGAGATTTTTGGTCCCCTACATATTCTTTCATACAGGCAGCCCACGTTCTTAATTCCTTTTTCCATTTGGTTAAGATTTAGCCTTTCATTTCTCAATTTTAACAGCAACTGATCATGTAAAAATAAAGAAGAAAATCTATGAACTATCTGACTTGAAAAGTGTCCCCCAATAGATGTTACTTAAGGGAGGAATGAAAAAGAACAACATCAAAACTTAATGTAGAAAATTACCGCTGAGCTAAGAATTTTGAGAGTACTCCATACTCTCAGCTATGTTGAGGATGGGCCAAAGACTATCTCAATGTACTACCACCACTGTTTAATCCTTTCTACATGGTTAAGTGAATGGCTTCTCTCCTAATTTTGAAACTCTTCCCAACGCAATTATTTTAACAAAAACGACGATTCAGCCTTTGGAATTTCTTCAGCAAATCCTTTTCTGATATTATTTATTATTGCACATACTGCAGCATATAATCTCAGTGACAAGTGTATCCTTATAATGTAATTAGATAGTAGTAAGCAATAGAGTTTATGTGACTGCTTTTTCAAGATCTCGTGCAAGTAAAATGCAAGTCTCAGAAGACTCTTTTAGCAATAAGATAATGCTATTCCTTCACATATTTCTATTTCCACTTGCAATTAATTTCTTCAAATTTCAGCAACTGAACTACAATTTTTCTTACCAGATGTGTGCCTTGGTCTAAATTCAATAAAATTCACACAAAAGAGTTCAGCTCTACCCAAAACTGGAGTGTGGGGAAAAAACTGTTCTCCCTGTTTAGAAATCATCTGGTGACTATTTCTCACAATATCAGAAGTACACCAAACATTGGAACATGAACCAATGTTTTACTGGAGAGGTGAGGCACATCCCTTTAACTCCCTGGCAAAAATAAACCCACAGGGCTATAAGACCTTCTAAAACTCATGAGTCACACATTATGAGACAACTATTTTGAGATTAACTTAAAAGCTATGCATGTGTTATGCACACTTCTGTCTGAGGCTGAGTAAGTACTTTTATCTAAGTCTCTGTATAAAGTGATCATTCTGAGGGCCATCTCCATGGACATCTATTTTCTGCTTCCTTAGGATGAAGAGAGCACTGCAACTAAGACTAACCAAAGAACTGACAGTTTTCCACCTTGGGCTCATGACCCAAACACTCAGAATACCCCTTAGTGATTCTAAACTTAGGAGATGTGACAAAGGTAGTGGCAAGTCAGTGCAACGCTTGGACCTGCATTTGGGAGACTGTCATTCACCATGTAAAGCACAGAATCAGCCTTTCATGCTCTGTAATCCATAGATGGCTCCTTCGTATGAACTTAGCTTCTTAGCTTAATTTTTTCTTTCATCTACATAGCTAAATAAATCTGAAAGGAGTCTGTTATTGAAGGTCAAATAAAGCAGCCATATGGGTTCTTGGCTTGTATTGGAGAGCCACTGCTTCACAAAGAGTCAAAAATATGGGGTTTTTTTGTGACCTAGCAATTTTAGGGTTTCAAAGAAAAAGGTATGTTAAGATGTGGCAAAGGAAAATGTCATGCTTAAAAATGCATTTTCTAAATTACTAAAATAATAGTCAAACATCTATCTGTATGAGACCAAGAAGCTGAAAGATAAATAACTTGTAAAAAAAATATTTCCTACCTCTTTATGGCTTATGGTTCCCAGGAAGATGTTGTGGTATTAAATCATAAAAAAGACACATCATGCTCAGACTGGCATATGGGTTTGTTCATACGTAAAAGAAGCTCAGTCAGAAGTCTAGAAAAAGGGAACTAGAATTGGCCTGGTCAAATGAAAAATTTATCTGAAAAGTCATACATCAGCAAAGCTAATGGGAATTTGTGAATATTAGTGCCTAAATAGTAACTGTGTAACTTAACATTTGCAGAGCTATTCTGGCCATCAAAAATTATATAAAATGAGTCAAAAAAGAAGTAAAACTTAAAATTATGAAGTAACAAGTAGGCGAATATTCTTAGCCAAGAATATTCCAAAGAATACCCAAAGATACATCCAAAGATTTCCTCTGGTATTAGGCAGTTTGAAAAACATTCAGTCAGAAGGCAAGGTAAGAAAAGACGTTCCCAGGAAAAGTTGGATTACTAGACTTACTTTATAATCAAATAGTTTGTAAAAGACAATGTCAGAAAATGATATTAGCAGTCCATGACAGCTGCTTGGTCTGTTAATATTACTGTCTAATCCCATATGTTATGGGATTTAATGAGAACATCATAATTTAGTGAAAAGTAGCAGAGTCTACCCCAGCAAACTCGATCAGAGAATACATGCAGTATAATAGCATTAATTAATAGCATAGAATGGATTTGGTACTCTTTAAGAAGATAGTGCTCCTGAATAGATTCAACTGTTGTTGCACATGCCTGGGAAACTCATGAATATACTCTGCATAGAAATATGCCTTATATTTTTATTACTATAAATCCACACATAACTTATTTTGGAAAGCTTGAAAACAAAAGCCAAGCAAAAGTGGCAAAAGAAGTGTATCTGAATTACTCCAGTGTAAATGGATCTGAGAACACAGTATTACTTTACCTGCCCAAATCCTATGCTTTACTGTTTTCGGTTATCTACTTCTTGTCTTCCCTTAAAGATGGAAAGTGTTTCCTATAGTATTCCAACTTTTCTGAGTTCAGTGCTAAAAAGCTTATAGGCACTAGCAAATCTTTTCAGGGTCCCATTAAATGCTTGAGATATCAAAACATTAAACGAGAGATTAATCGCAAAATATATTCTCTGTTTTATCCTTTGACATAACTGCCTCCTTAACAACCGACATTGGTGATTATGTGTGCTGGTAATTCAGATCTTAATGGAGCTCCCTGCCAAGCCACCAGCAGCAGGAGCTGGCACAAGGCCTATGCTGTGAATGGATGAGAAATGGCATGTGTATGGAATCAAGTAATTATTGTGGTGGGAATGACAGCTGCTCAGTGTTAGCCGAAGGTGTGGAGAAGAACGAACTACTTTGCTCTGCCTGACCCTCTTGTGGCAAAACTTGCTCCTGGTATGAATGTGTACCATACCACTGAAGCCAGTCAAACTGTGCCTGTTTATGCCCTGGGTATAATTTGGCCGTTACTTTCAACCTGATCGATAGAGTAACGCAGTTCAGAGCCAGTCATTCCGAACCAGATATATATTTTGCTACTGTCTTGCTAATGCAGACTTTGAATTTCTGCCAAAATGCCTATACCAAATTTAATTGAGCAAATATTGGAATGAATCTGAGTTTGAATCATAAATTCATTTTTGAGGGAGCATCTTCCAGTACCAGCTTTCCTTTGCGGGTGATATTTTCTCACAGGTGACAGGGAGCCACTCATTCTCCTTGAATCCTCACTGACAGACAGAAGCCATCTCCCCGAGACGGCTTCTATTTCTCTTTTCAGTTCATGAAAACCTGTTGTCTCTACTGGCATATTTATTGCTGCTCTTGCAGATATATGGACTATCCCAAGCATAACCTGACCACAGATGGTATAAAGCTCACTTTAATCAATCTCTTGCTGTGTTCCTGGAATCAGAACTGGCCTGGCCCCAACTTCATAAGCTTGTTATGACAATGCCCAGACTGTAGAAAACATCAGTTGCACGGGGCACTAATCTGTTTATTTTTGTCCAACGAGCTGTAGACTGTTTTCACAATGCAGCTTTCACATGAGAAAATGTCTGTTTGCTGTTCACTGATACCTTGCTATTTCAAGGGCCACCAGTCTGTCCAGCCCGAGTGATTCCAGGGTGTTTATACCCATCATTTCCTAACAGGTAAGCAGATGACAGAGAAAGCTTAGATCTTTAAAAACACGTTTTAAGTTCATTTAGTGGAAATCCGTTGCAAAGAGATAAATACTAAAGCAGCAGGGACTGGCCTGACAACAGACGGGGTGAGACCAGCCTGGAGAGGTACAAGCGGGCTCCCTTTGGCGTGTCTGGCACCCGGCAGCAGGTGAGCACAGGCCTGAATGTCAGAGCCAGCACTGCGGGCACGAGCCAGAAGAGCAGCTCCCGTAGAGGTCCCTTCTGACCATGGCTGGTAACAAACAGGCACAGCTGAAATTCCACCAGTGTTTTGCAACACTGCGCTGTTGCTCACGTCCAGTTTTGAGCCCTGTGACTATTTTCCGTCTCTTGACAATGGCAACGACCATGGGATAATCAACAGCCATGGGTTCATAAGTACATTTAAAATGTGACAAAGAAAGGTTTTTCTGGGAGAGAGATGGAAAACTTCTGCTCATTTCTTTTTGATACTGCGCTAAATTTGAACTTGGGCCTTAAAAGTAGTTGCAGTGACATTATTTCTAAGATGAAAATGAGGATCTAGCACTAGGGTCTGCAATGTGTGAGATGGAAAATACATTTTCAATGTATTGATTTAATTTTTTTAAGCAGTTGGTTGATGTTTCCCCAAGGTCTGAAAACTAAAGTAAATCATGGAGAAGAAAAGGTAGTGAGTAAAGATGAAAACAGACAATGAAATACAAGCCTTAAATGAATGCATCACATTCTTCTAGAAGTTATCCTGTGCCCGTACAACTTACTATCAGATGATATCCCTTTCTGTAACCATGTCCTTGGAGAGACAGAAATTTCTATGTACATAATATGATACACTAAAAGAGAAAATCAAATTTCACACAGCTTATAAAAAAAGCATTCAAATATATGAAAATGTAAAATCAGGTAAAAAATCAATAGAAACAGTGCCATGCTTAATTTCAAAAGAACCGTCTCAATATACATTAACAGATTGTATGGTGAGGTATATTCAATTTTTAAAATTACTGTAGAACCTGAGAAATTTGTATGTATTTTACTAGGTTCTTATTCAGGTCCAGTCCCCTTAAGTTTCAATAAGATTCTGATTTTGAAGACAAAATCATGTCAGAATAACACTGGTTTTAAGGCCTGAAAAAAAAGTGTCTAAATATAAAAAAAGTTAGCGTTATAAAAAAAGTCATTTGCACATAGGTCTTACTGAACATGACGACGACAGAAAAAACAGCATCTTCTTCATCATGACTCTCACAAAGTCAGTTCAACACAGTTTTCCTGAATAGAACTTCTTTGGCATCATCCTGCAAGACGCTGAGTGTTCACAACACTACTATAATGCCACTCTTGAAATAATGGCTTTAATAATTTCTTTCTTAATTTCCCCATCTGTATGATATGGCTGATAGGATTCAACAACTTTTGTAAGGTACTTAAGTCATCCTTGTATGCAAAGCAGTTTGAAATGCAGTCATTCATATTGCACAGTAGATCCTAAAAAGTTCTTTCAGTGCCTGTGTCAGGTGTAGGGTGGTTGAGGACGGACAATGCCACCTAATTCTTCTGTTCCCAATATTAGGAGGAGTTGTGAACTTCATATGAGGCTGTGCATTTTCTCTATCAGTTTTTCTAAACTTCTCTTGACTGTACTTAAAATGTTGCCTTAGAGCATCCTTGACTACTTATTCTTTTCCCAGAGTAATGCAAAAATAATCTACTATTGGCAAAAGACAGTCCTATGTATGCTGCATGAAAGCCACAAAATGGCTTAATCATCAGATGCGTGTAGAAAATGTGATTGCAGTACAACATAACGTAAATTTCCACAAGACAATGGGCTTATTATTAAGAGCAATAAATTAAGAGCAACATTAAAGAGATGCCACCATCTATAGAATATTCAAAACCTTGCGAATTTTATGATTAATTATATCAACAAGTTATAAAATCACAGAAGCGCTAGTTAGATAGACTTTCACAGGTCATCTAATCCAACCTGCTACTTTAACATAGGAGATCATCAGTGTTTAATTAAGTCAGTGATGGCTTTGCCTAGCTGAGCTTTGACAAGCTCCAGAGAGAGAAATTCCATAATCTGTTCCAGCACTGCATTACTCCTTATTGAATTTTTTATCTAATCTCCAACCTCAGTATTCCAAGCCTCAGTCTGTGGCAAGCCAGCCAGCCTGCTTGGTGCCTGGGAAAATAATGGAAGGAGTCCTTTTGGTACACATTCCTGAGGATATAAAGGAGAAGAAGGTAAGTGGAAACAGTTGGCGTAGATTTACCAAAGATAAATCGTGTCTGACCAACTTGATTGCCTTCTCTGGTAAAATAACAAGGCCTGTGAATAAGATGAGAGGGGTGAATATCATTTACCTTGACCTTAGCGAGGCTTTTGATACTGTCTTCTACAATATTCTTTAATCCAAAGATTCAAGATGCTTGGAGGGTAGTGGGCTCAGAGGGTAGTGGTTGATGGGTTGTGCTCTACCTGGAGGCTGGTAAAACGTGCAGAGGTCTGCTCTGGGACCTGTTCTGTTTAATACCATTACCTTGAAGAGATGATTGAGTGCAGTCTCCTCAGGTTTACAGATCACACTAAAATGGAGGGAAGAGCTGACACAGTTGAGAGCAGGACTGCCATCCCAAGTGTCCTGGGAAGGCTGAAGGAATGGGCCAACATGAACCCTACGAAATTCCACAAGCACAAATGCCGAGTACTGCATCATGTAAATAACCCCTGGAAAAAAATACAGGCTGGGAAGAGCCTGGATGTGGAGCAGCTCTGCTGAAAAAGACCTGGGGGTCTCAGCAGGCTGAGTACTAGTCAGTGGTGTGTCCTGGTAGCAAAGAGGGCCATTTGCATCCTGGGTGAAATGAACAGAATCATAGCAAACAAGTCAGGGGAAGTTCCACTCTACTCAGCACTCATGAGACCACATCTGGAATATTGCATCCAGTTTTGGACCCCCCAGTATAAAAAAATATTCTGAACAAGTGAATCAAATTCAGTAGAGAGCCACCATGATGGTTGGGGCTGGAGCACTTGCCCTATCAGGGAAGGCTGAGGGAGCTAGACTTGTCCACCCTGGAGAAGTGAAGGCTTCAGAAAACCTAATAGCAACCTACCAGTACCAATGGGGAGGTCATCAAGAGGATGGTGTCAGTCTCTTCACAGTGGTGCATAGTGGATGGATGTGATACAACACGCATAATTTGAAGCAAGAGAAGCTCAGACTGGATATAAAGATAGAGTTTTATGCAATGAGGGCACTGAAACAATGGAACAGATTGGTCAGGGAGATTGTGCAGTTTCCATCCTTGAAGGTTTTCAAGACCAGACTGCGTGAACCCATGAGCAACCTGGTCTGACCTCACAGTTGACTATGCTTTAAGTAGGATGTTGGACTAGAGAACTCGAGTTCCCTTCCATCCTGAATTATCGTATTGCCACTTATTGAAACATCTGCTGAGAAGAGTTTGGCTCCATTATGTTTGTAACTACCCTTCAAGTATTTAATTGTCACTTAGTCTTCTCTCTGACAGTCCAAAGAAGCTCCCTTAACCTCTTCATATAGGCTGTGTGCCCTGAGCATCTTGGCAGTTATCCTTCAGGTTGTTTAAGAGTACCGGTTTTCTTCAAAAACAGAGACATCATTAGACACTAAGCTGTATTTTTTTCCCATTGAACTTGTGTCAAATCTGTGTAATTGCCTTTCACTTGTTCACCTTTCTTGCTCCATCTCTTCCCACAGTAATGTTCTAGAATAAATTTGCATATATAAGTAATCAACCAAAAACAGTGAGATGACTTCAAGTGCTTTGGACATATAGATGTGCAAATTTTTCCTAGGCCCAAGCTGAAAAATGAAATGATTTGCAATGCACTGTGAATACAAAGTGCCCAGAGAACCAAAAAGAGGGACATGTGAAAATGAAGACTAAAACAAGAAGTTTTAATTCTATCTCTGTTCAAATCGATGGCAATATTTCACTGACTTCAGTGCAGCCAAGAGTTCATCCATTGTTTCCAGAATAATCATTCTCAGAGATCACCCCTAAATTACAAGCCTATATTTTGTGAATAATAAATTGCCCTTGATCTTGTCCACTTCTGGTTTTGTTGTCTGATAAGCATTATTGCCCATCAGTGTACTAATCTTTCATGTTTTTCTGCATACAGAAGAAGAAAAAATACAGTCTGCCTCAGCTGGAAAATAGCACAGAGAACATGTTCATCGCTTCACCCAGTAAGACATTTCTATGCTAGTGAATCACAAGAGGCCTCAGTGCATCTGTATTTCCCAGGTTATTCCTTTCCTCTGCAGCAGTGCTGTATTTCAGGTATTGCCGTTAACACCTAGCAAGAAACATATCAGGGTTTATTAATGTCAGATGTGACACACGGATGTGACGTCTATGACAGAGTAACTTCTCTTTTAAGAAAGCACAGAAATAATTTTTTGGTGCATGTAAAAAAAGTTGCAACTTCAAAAAGACTCTTTTTGTTTTCAAGGAATAGACAGAGTAATATCTTAGTGCTGTCATAAAAATGAGTTTGTGCTCTAACTTTAGTGACCCAATAACTTGCAACACCAGTATCATTCATCACACTGTCAGAAAGAAAGAACCAAGGAGAAGGGAAATAAAACATCATATTATATTGTAAAGCCAGTATTTGCTGTTGCCAAGGGAGCAGGGTACCCAGCTGACTGGTGTCTTAATATTAGATCATTAAAAATAGTTCAGTTAATAACTGTCATTTTAAAAAGATTATTTTTTTAGTATGATTTTTCTGGATAGTGTTGTTTTGGTTTCTTTCCACCTATTTTAATAAGGAGTTTTTCAGTTTGGGCTCTGTGTGAGTTCTGAGAATATTGCTTCTCATTTTTGATTAATATCTTAAAATTATTATCTCTCTACACTAAACTTTGCTGAGATGTAATTTCTGAGCTGATTTAATATAATGGATCATGTTTCCTTTGTTCCTAAACCATTTAGAGAAATGCAGCAGATTTAATCTGCTCCTCACTAAAAAAAAATGATTCAGTGTCACACAGGATGTTCATTAAACTGGAGAAAATGGCAACAAGTAGAGAAACTGTATGATAGGTACAAAACTGACCAATGAAATATGGAAAAGAACAGAAATTATATTTGTCTTCATAGAAGAAAGTTACTGGTGAAGTTCTTAAAAGGTTAGTCTTGTGTCTGATGTTATTTAAGTATTTCGTTAGGGACTTGGCACAAAGGTGTCAATGTGATAATGAAATTTATTGATGATACAGAATTGGAAAGAACTTTAAATATAGAATATCATGTGATGATGACTGAATGATTCTGAGGACTGAAATAAAACATAAATGAGACAAAATGAAAAATGTTAAATGCAAGACCAGGTATTGCAGGCTAGACCCCAAAGTATTCTTATAGTCTACACTGTTTACCTTCCGTTTTAGTTGTATATAAGCACACAAACTTCTAAAGGTAAAGCTTACATCTACCTGGTCAATGGAGAGAGGTAAGTGCCTTTGAAGTCCTTATGAGTGAGATCATATCTGCTTAACTTAGGTGCTTAACATTGGATGAATACATCCTTGCACTGGAGATAAATCTTACTACTTCATTAGACACCTAAAATGAAGGTATTAGCTGGTTACATAATTTAAATGAACTAGATTCATCCCTAGGACCATGTGGGTTTGACATGTGAGACCTACCAGACTGGAATCTAAAATACATAGAACAGAATTAAGAGCCTTGATCTCTCACAGTGTACATGATGCATTAGGCAATCCAGAAACGACCTTGTTGAGTGAGGAGTCTTCTTAAACTACCCCAGAGCAAATGCAGAAGTTAGGAAGAGAAGCATGTCAAAATTGTATTCCTTTATATATCTTAAACAATTGACTCAGGATCCAGAATCCTCATTGTATTTCCTTTCCAAATTTACAGACTTAGGCAGTTAACAGGAGTTACCACTTAGCACTATAAAAGTTTAGGAGTAAAGCACTTCCTCCAGCTAAGCAGAGATGGGCCAGGTTGGACTTATGTGTAACGTAAGTCCTGAATATTTTTAAATGCACTGACAATCCTGAGATAGGTTGTTTTACACAAATAGATTGCCTATACAAACTTGTATAAGTCAGAAAACTTGGACTTTCTTACATTAAACTGTTATTCCTCTACTCACAAGCACAGGTAGAGGTTTATCAAGTCTGGAAGTGACAGATAAGACTGCACACTGTACTTGTAATTTCCTTATTTTTAAGTTGCAATTGACACTCATCTCACCAACTTTTTATCTTTTTCCTGCCCTTGCATGTATTAAAAGAAAAAAGATTGGATTTCTGCAACAGCAATAACTGCTCAATATAACCTAGACTAGCTTGTATCTCTTCTGCCACGAACAGCATACTTAATGCTATCTCTAAAGTTTTTCAAATGCTGTCAAGTGAGTCTTCTCCTGTGTAAGATTGCACACAATTAAAGGGAAAAAAAATTGAGGAATGTAGTATTTCAGTTAGTAATATTTTGTTTACTCACCTTCATTGATTATTTAAGTTGCATGTGCTTCGATTGATTTTTATACTTTTCCTGTGGGCTTAGAAGATTTATTGATGGTTGTTAGTGTTGGAACACTAACAATGGCTTTGTTAGTGTCTTAATTGTTGTTATGCTGGAGACACCTTTTACAAGGTCTCCAGTAAGGACTGCCCAGCATAATTAAGAGTAGTAAAACTGGGGTTTTTGATTGCTTGTTTAGTTATATAAATGAAGAAATATTCATGATTTTATGAGTCAAGACTGTAAAAAGTACTTTAATATGCTTACAGCTAGTAGGGTTTTGCATGCTCTGACATGCCAGGACACACTTGCACTTTTGTGCATGGTACTGCACTGCATAGCATGCTTTTTTTCAGGCATGTGGAGCTCTTGGATAACAAGACTGCACCTTTTCAGAACCTGGGCAAGTAATTTGGGATGGTACTACAGACACAGACAATACTACACACATTATCTCTTTTTGAGCTAGTTTGGGAATCTACACAGAAAGGTGAAGAATGCAATAATTTATAATTTAGATGCTGTCAAACATTTCTGTGTGACTAAATCTCTCACTAGGTCTAGCCTCAGAGAAGTTCATTACTCATTTTGGTGGCTCAGTCTGTGGCTAGTCCAAGCTTGAATAGAAAAACACAGCCCAGTAGGAATCAATTAACTTAGAATGATTTAATAATGATTTAGTTTCCAAACTACTCTTAGGCCTCATTAACTATTCTCAGTGAAAGCCTTACAGATTAGAAGGAAACAGCAAATTCCTACATGAGCTGTTCTCGAACTATAACCTTAAAATAGGAAGTAAGGAAAGCAAAGAAGACAAAGCACAAATGGAGTCAAACCCTTCATTGCTCCCATTCTGTAAATAAGAGCTGTCTTTTGTGAGAGGTCTCTATGTGACGTGTTAGCTGCATTGAGGCAGTTTTGAATAAAATTAGGAAGTCACCATGGTTCTGCCAGTTTTACGTTGAAGCTAGATACATCTTGAGGCTTTAAATATCCATTTAAATGATCTGTTTCCTCACATAGCAAAGTAGGAAAGGTATTAAAAAACCTGCTGCCAGCTTGAATTAATGACTAATCCAATAATGTTCATGCAACGCCAGGGCAATTAAAATTATTTTTAACATTTTAAAATTTGCATTTCAAAAAACTAACCACATTTTCCTACCTTCTTTCCAACCCTCTATTTCCATTGCAGATAAGCTATATTCCAACCTTCACTCTTTTTTTCCCCAGGAAATGATTGTGTATTCCCTTTTAAGGTTCTAAATCAGCACTATAATGATACAGTGAAATGGCTAGCTAATTCCAATAAAAAATATGGTGGTAGAATCAGACTCTAAAGTTGTTAACTCTTCCCTCCTCACTTCACAGTATATTATGTCTATGAACATATGAGCACATCTATGAATGTGCAGTTTTAAAATCTGCAAAATCAAAATTTAATCTACGTATATTTAAAATAACACTTCCAGCTAATACAAAAAAATAAAACTGTTTTCCAGAGAGACAGTTTTCATGTGCCAAGGCAGGGGATATTTCTCTGTCTTCATGTACAACCAAAAGTTGTACTAGGAGCAAGAAGAGTGGCAGTGATGGGTGTCACATAACATCACATGCTCACATCACAGCATGTAATCAGCACCAACAGATGTTTAATTTTTCCTTTAGGATGGAAGTATGTTCATCCCTATTGTGATGACATGTTACAGGCATGTTGTTAGGTAAGAGCTCTTTTCAGAGTACTCAAGGTGAGAAGTATCATTATAATTACATCTTCCATATATCAAAGGAGTAGAAATTCCTCACATGCCCGTTAACTCATTTATTAATCAGAGCATGTCTTTCAGGAAGACATTCAGTTTTCAATTCAGTGTGATAAAAAATCTACCACAGCTCTTGTTAAACTATCTCAGTGGTTAATTGACTTCAGTGAATGTTTTATTTTGAATTATAACGTAAGCATCAATTTCTGGGTTTGGTAAACTATGTCTTTAGATTAACTTCTTACCTTAATGTTATATATTCTATATAAAATCTAGAAATTATATTAAAACCCTGATCATCTGTTTGTGAACTATTTAAAAACATATTTACAATGGCAACTAGGATTAAAATTTAATTTCTGATATCTTTCCATAAAAAGCATAAAACTGAATAGTTCCCTGAGCGGATTTATCTTTTGTATGAATATCCAGAAACATACAGATAGCTTTGAAAATATGTGCACAATTTTTAAAATAAAATAACCAAAAGAGCTAATGTTCAAGAACACTGTCTACTTTAAAAAAAAAAAAAACCACTCCATGACATTTGATACCTACATCCACCAAAAAGAGTGATCTCTTTCACTATGGATATTTCACAGATAGGGAAGGTGTATTTGGTCTGAAGTCTAAGCATCATGATTCTCTAGGGCTGTATTTTAAAATGCTGTAATGTTTAATATTTCAGATCCAGCATGTCATACACTTCATAGCAAAATATATATTTGGTCTATTGCTACAGTACTTGGCACCAATTCTTTCATCCATCCTGCATGTCTACACTGGATCAATTATGCTTTTCATTTAAGTGAGAGTATTCCATTCAGTAAGGCTACCTGAAAAATACAGATAACTGTGAAATGGGAACTGCCACATTGTCAACTCTCTTACAGTCTCACTGAGAAATGGTTAGAGAAGGTGTTGCCCTTCTAAATGCACTCTCACTGTCTCCCATTAAATTTTCACCTGCCAGTGCTAATTTCTATTTATAACACTAAAGTTCTTCTGTCAGTGCTAGTGTGGTGGAGATAAAACTAAGAACCTGCTTTCAGTTCTCCCCACACAAATTACGTAAAAACTGAAATCTGTAAGTAATGTTAATTACTAAGTTCTTCCCTGATACTGCAAAGAAAACTTTTGTAAAATTCCACATTGATGTAATTCTGTAAGTGACTTACATGGCTAACCAGATCTAACCTAGATTAAAGCTAGAATCCACAACACAGATAATATATTTAGAACGAAGTATTCTACCAATATATTAAAGAATATTCTATATACATTCTTAAGAATTGATTATACAGGAAAAATGCAACATTTCTCACCTAAAAATCAAATCAGGGGAAAATTTGAGATTGTGGTAATGGTTACTTATGCCATATTTAATAAAACAGTTTTTCAGCCCTTTGTTTTTACATCAACTGGTTAAAGAATCTGCACCAAATTAATGTATTGTTAAACAACTCACATTTGGGAACCTCTGATATTATTTAAGCTATTTGTTTTGCTTATTTTCAGAAAGTCTATATATTATGATAGTTAAGATATTAAAAAAAAAAGTCATAGGTGGGATGGAGTGGAAAAATTAAAGATCTTGCCATCAGTTTGAAACAGATTTGACATACAGTTGGCTAAATCCGGATTTTCTGTTTCAGAATAAAGGTTCATGGTAATTTCTGAACCAGAATGGGAACAAATCTTTTCAGAATTTCTATCAAACATAAATGCTAAAAATATTTTGGTCTACAGAAGTCTGATTTTGAAAGTATTTTTGCCTGAGAGGACTTGTCAGCTCATGTAACCCTTGTCATAGATGTATTAGGCAAATTGATTTCTTATAGGATGTCACGTTCTAGGTCACTCTAGGTCACATTCTTCCTGCCCTTTACATGCTCTCTGTCTGCCAGTTCACAGAATCACAGAATCACAGAATCACTAGGTTGGAAAGGACCTTCAAGATCATCAAGTCCAACCATTAATCCAGCGCCACCATGTTCCCTAAACCATGTCCTGAAGCGCCACATCCACACGTTTTTTGAACACTTCCAGAGATGGCGACTCCACCACCTCCCTGGGCAGCCTGTTCTAATGCCTGACCACCCTCTCAGTGAAGAAATTTTTCCTAATATCCAATCTAAACCTCCCCTGGCGCAACTTGAGGCCATTTCCTCTTGTCCTATCGCTGGTTACTTGGGAGAAGAGACCAGCACCGTTGTCGCCACAACCCCCTTTCAGGTAGTTGTAGAGAGCGATAAGGTCTCCCCTCAGCCTCCTCTTCTCCAGACTAAACAACCCCAGTTCCCTCAGCTGCTCCTCATAAGACTTGTGCTCCAGACCCCTCACCAGCTTCGTTGCCCTTCTCTGGGCAGTTGTCCATGGTTTTCTCCCCACCATTCTCTCAGTTTGTTTACCTTACATGCACTGTTTTCCATGGGAACGTGGGATATTGCTTTTTGACATTGTTTGTGTGGTGATTTGATTGTTGGACTCAGGCACACTCAGCCGCACATCCTCACCTCAGGTAGCAACTTTGTTGCTATGAGGGCTGTCCACTTTGCTTGGCATTCTTCTAAGAGATAGTGTCTGTCATTTCTTTAGTGAGGTCCAGATGACTTCAGTGGATAAAAATGTTTTCCTAGCTCATCAGACTTTGCTTTGTTACCTGGGAAGATGTTTTGTTGGTTCCAACACTAGCAGGTAAGGATCCTTTTCTGCTTGTTGTCCCTTGCCATCAGTTTCTTGGATGTCTTTCCAGGGGATTATGCATGCCTACTGCTACCCATTATGTTTTCAGATTCCCAGATGCCACTGAACCATTTGAATTCTCCTGCGATATATTGCTCATTTCCTGAGTCAATGTCAGATAGGTTAGAAGTTGTAAAATCGATCTTTAGTTCCCTCATCACATTTTTTGCCCTCCAGATAGACTCACTCAGAAATATGGAAATTAACCTTCTGTCATCCACGTATTTTCTAAATCCTGATCCAATGTTTTCTAGGTTTAGTTTAGAATTTAGTGAGACTATATGTTTTCTGTATTGTTTGCACCCTTCTCACTGTTCAAACATATGCCAAATAAGCTTGACACCCAGATGTTAGTCTACTTATGTCCAGAGTGAAACATACATTTTTCTTAGGTCTGCTTCTAAATCTGCAAGGGTTACCTGCACAGTCCCCTCAGCAATTGGGTATATTTCTTCCTTTAGATCTGTTCATCCATTCAGTATCCTTCTTAGTACTTTCATGAAGGACGGGTATGGTAGCAAGCTGACAGAGTCAATATTTTGCTTTTCAGAGCTATCCTCTAGAAATCTTCTTGTTTGTGCCACTTTGACAACAGTTGTCAGAAGCAAAATATTTTCAGTTAGAGGAATTTTACTTAAGTTTTACTGGTGATTAACCCAAAACTTTGATTACTGATTCAGGTACTAAGAAAAATAGGAAAATATACACAATTAAACACTAACACTTTCCTCCCCTCTCCCCAGAGTCAACTGTTCACTGCTGCCAGTTAACGTGATTCCAGTCTTCGAGATGTTTCCATGCTGCATTAGCCACCATCCAGGAGTCTGTATGTAGATAGACTGGGGCCGGTGATGCTCCTGAACATATTCCAAGGCTATTTTCAAGGCCATTACTTCTGCAAACTGACTAGAGCCTCCCGTCCCTTCGCAGGTGGCAGCTTCTCCCATGGAGGGATTCCAAGTAGCAGCTTACCACCTCCTGATCCCTGCTGTAGTTTTACAGGATCCATCTGTAAACAAACTCCATTGTTTGTTTTCAGCACTTAATTCATCATATGCTGGGGCTTGAACAGCCTGAGGAATTTGGTTTCCTCACATTATTGATTTACTGGGTACAGACTAATAAATGCAGCTAATCCCAGTCTGGAGCTTGAACCAGTACATGCCTACTGGGTAAAGGCCAGCACACGTGTTTGCCAGGTAGCGCTGGTTGCTCTTCCACCAGTGGGTTTTGAATCTTTGAACAAAAAATTCAGAACAGGTAGTCTAGGGTACAACCACAGTGGCTGCTCTAAGACCTCAGTGACATGCAGAATGTCCTCATCTGTGGTTTGAACCTTTTGCTCCACAGAAATATAGTTATTTTTGGTGCTTTTGTAGCTCTGACTCCAGAGTCCCAACAGCATGCCTCCCATTTCTTGAGGGGTTCATTGCCATAAGCTCCTGCTCTTGTTGCCACAAACAGTTGTTCTTTCCTGAGCTGGTATATAACAAAATTTTTACACCACTCTCTTTTTGGATCAGCACTAATGCCATTGCATAGACTCCCTCTTACTTGACCTGGTCAAAATCTTGCTGCTGTTTCTCTTCCCTCTCAAAATGACTCTTTTTTGGAGGTCACTTGATATAAAAGTTTGGTCAATTGGCTGTAACTGGGGATGTGCTTACACCTAAACCTGTTAATGATCAAGAAGGAATTTTTGTTAATTGCAGATGGGCATCTAAGGCACTTATTTAAGCAATTTGTTCTGCTGTGATATGTCTCTGTCCATATGGCCATGGCAAACCTAAAAAAAATAATTTCTGGATTGGGCCCTTTCAGTTTGGAACACTTAATGGCAAATCTGGCATTGAAAAAGTAATGATTACCTGTTGGCCTTTTATTGGGTGTACATGTCAAGGTTGGGGGAGGGCTGCAGTAGTGGCCTCTGTGAGAAGAGACCAGGGGCTGCCCCATGCCAGATACAGTTGCTTCCAGCTGGCTCTGCAATGGACCTACTGCAAGACACAGCTCACGAGCGTTGGCCCTGTGAAAATATATTTGAGAAATGGTAAAACCCACCACATTGGCTAAAGAGGAGGGAAAAATAGAGAGCAAGAGACAAACCTGTGAACACCAAGGTCAGAGAAAGAGGAGGGGGAGGAGGTGCTCCAGGTGCTGGAGCAGAGATTTCCCTGCAGCCTGTGGAGGAGACCACAGTGGAACAGGTGGATATTTACTGAAGGACTTCAGCTCATGGAGAGGACCCATGCTGGAGCAGGGAAAAATTGTGAGAAGGAAGGAGCAGCAAAAAACTGTTATGAACTGACCATAGTTCCCTGTTCCCCATCCCCTCTTTGCTACTCAAGAGTAGGGAAGAGGTAGAGGAATCAGGGATGAAGGAGCCTGGGAAATTAATTTGAACCTGGGGGTGGATGAGGGATAGGTGGTGTTTTAATTTTTTTTTGTTTCTCACTACCCATATCTATTTTAACTGGCAATAAAGTAAATTAATTTTCTGCAAGCCAAGTGCGTTTTGCTCATGAAGGTAACTGGTAGGTGATCTCCCTGTCTCCATCTTTCTCCATGGGCTTTTTCATTCTATTTCCTCCCCCTGCACTGGTGAGGAGGCGGAGTGAGTGAGCAGCTGGATTGGTACCTGAGTGCAGTCCAAGGTTATCCTACCACATCCTTTACTTAGTACTCCTGGAGCTGTTCTTCCAATTAATGCATCATCAATGTAATGGAAATACTATTTGGAGATCTGTTGATTTAAGGTTTAGTGGATGATGCCAAGGTGGATGTTAGCGTTATGTTTGCACCCCTGGGTCAGCTGGTTTCAGGTGCACACCATTCCAGGCAAAGGCAAATTGGAGTCTTGCTTCTGCAGCCAGAGGGACTGAAAAAAAGTATTTGCAACATCAGTTGTAGCACACAAGGTATATTCTTTGGCTTCTAGACTGTACAAGAGATGCAGCATGTCTGAAAATACAGCAGATATTGGGGGTGTGATTTCATTCAAAGCTAACACCTACTGCTAATCATCATTCTCCAGCAGGCTCTGTACACACCAAACAAGGCTGCTGAAGGTGAATCAGTCTTTGAGAGCACTCCTTGTTTTTCCAGGTAGTGAATTAATTCTTGTATTTTCTCAGTGGCACCCTTGGTCAGTTTGATACTGCTTTTGGCAAATTGCTTGAGTTGCTAAGGGAACAACAGCTGGCTCTACCTCACAGAATCATGCAGCATCACAGACAGGCTGAGGTTGACAGGGTCCTCTGGAGGTTATCTGCTACAGTCTCCCCAATGAAGCAGGGTCACCTACAGCTGGTTGCCCAGGACCATGTTCAGATGGCTTTTGAATATCTCCAAGGATGGAGACTCCACAACTTCTCCGGGTAACCTGTACCAGTGCTTGGTCACCCTCACAGTGAAAAAGTGTCTCCTTATGCTCAGAAAGAACCTCCCATGTTTCAGCTCTGGATCATTGTCTCTTTTCCTGTCACTGGGCACCACTGAGAATAACCTGGCTCTGTTTTCTTTACTCCCTTCCTTCAGATATTTGTACACATTGATAAGGTCCCCCCTGAGCCTTCTGTTCTCCATGCTGAACAGTTTTAGCACTCTCAGGCTCTCCTCATATGAGAGATCACAGAATCACAGAATCATTAAGATTAGAAAAGACCTTTAAGATCATCAAGTCCAACAACCAACTCAACACCACCATGCCCACTAATCCATACCGTGAAGTGCCACAGGTGCTCCAGTCCCTCAATTATCTATCTCAGTGATCCTTTTCTGAACTATCTGCAGGATCTCCATATCTCTCTCATATCCATTGCTGGATAACTCTCTGTATTCAAGCTTTTGAAACCAATGCCTGTTGTTGGCAAAACATTCTTGAACTGGGGAATATAATTTAATTTAATTTATTGCCAATGGAAACAACATTTTTATTACTGATTCAGCTACTGAGAAAAAAGACATAAACAATTAAACACTTAGGAAGCATCGTTCCTCCCCTTTTATCAGGCTCAATTTCAGTCAAACACTTTTCTTACTCTCTTCCTAGTGTTGGCTCACTTTATTTTGACCATGGGTTATACCCAGTCCATCTCAATTCCTCTGTTGATGTGATGGACAGGACAAGAGGTTGGCAGGTGGTACCTAATGGTTTCTAACCGCTACTCCTTGCTTCTTACTTGTTCTGAGTTGCCAACATTCCCCCAGGGGCGTCCCTGCACCAAAAAGGGCTACCCACGGCCACAGTGCCTCAGGCATGTCCATGCCCTGGTGTGGCTTACGCATGGGCTGCAGTCCTTCAGGATTGTACATTGCCCATCACAGAGCACCTCCTTCCAAGAGTGCATCTTCAGCCTTGTGCCCAACAACATCTCCTTAATCATGTTCCATCCAGAGTGGCTGCTGCTCTTTCTTAAACATAGCAAAGCCATGGCACTGGATCTCCTCTGGCTGGTTGTGGTTTTCATGTACAGTGAAGCACTCACACTGATGCCACAGCCAGCTAGAACAGGCTGTGACCAGCCAGTTCATAGCAGTTCATTGTCTCCTCCCATACTGGTCACAACTGCTGCCCCTCTACTGAAATCCTGCCAGCTATGCCAAATACATGAGTAGTTGAGCAATAAAATATTATGCCTTCCAGACTGAAGAGATTTAATATCAACCACTGCATTTAATCTTCATTGCAGCTTTTTTACAGAACCTTTTAAGCACCAATAATGTGAGTAAATATGTTATATTCGTCTTAAAATTTACTTTTGGAAAGTGATTCACAACAAAAAGCACCTTTAAGAATCATGACTTTAAGTATGCCCCATTTTACAGTTCCTAAAGACTTAGAAGTAGATGCTGCTTTCTATCAAGGGTGCCTGAAACATCATTTAAAAATACTGTATTTCTCTTCTAGCTTCTGAAAAGGTAAGGTTCTCCAGCACTAGTGACCATCTTATGATTTGATTGCTTTCTTCAAATGCTGCCCCTTGCTCTCTATTTCCATATCACATCATTATATAAAAGGGTTCTCAAGAGTTCATGGTATTCTGAACTTAAGGTAGTTAAGATAATTAGCCACTTGTATAAATTGCTAGAGTCATTTTGCCATTCATTACTCTGGGATTCTTTTGCTTTTTTTCAATGTTTAAGGCAAAGCTGGAGACCACCACCTGTTGAGAAACGAAGACTGGAGTAATCTCACTGAATATGCAGTTTATCTACATTCTGTCTGCTATTATTCTCCTAGTATCTGCACAGGAATTGCTATTTCCTTGATGTCATTCTTTCCCACCTAATACATGAATGTATTGGCAATAAATTCGATACAGTTGGGTATCACCCTCTTTTCTGGTGTTATTCTGCCAATAGGCAATCAAATTTGGTTGTATCTGCCAAAATATATATATACATATCTGCAAAAATTGTCAGTGGTGAAATGGTTCATATGGCTCAATATGACAGAATCCATTTTTATATCACAAAAAGTGAGCATTATTTCTCTGGAGAATTTGGACAACATACTCATGTTGTTCATAATGATACTGATTTCTTTTCAGTATTGGGATATTCTTTTCAGATTTGGGATAGTGCTAGTCTTCAGGTTATTTAAAGGTTTTTTTTGTTTGCATTTTAACAAGGATGATTCATTCTGTGGTAGTTTTTGATGTAATGATATCTCTTTGTAGGCTTTCTATTCTCTCCTACAATTCTGTCTCACAAGGTGCATCTGGGCATACATTTCCACTTCAGCTTACCCTATCGATGACTATTTCCTTTCTATTTGGAGATTTTTTTTTCTTAGGTTATAGCTATTATTGCACAGTCTCTCTTAATCTCTGTTATATGTTACATATGTGACCTTTTTTCAGTTCTAAGCAGATGGCAGAACACTCAAATCTGTAAGTACCTAATACCCATATTGCATCTGGATTTTGAGTAAGAAGAGTATTTTTCTTCTGTCTTACTCTGGATGTGATCACATATTCTACTCTTCTGCTATTATTCCTGTCAACAGCGTTGTTCTTTTCCCTGAACAATGCAGTAGAGGAAGAAAGAAGGTTTTATTCTTACTGTTTTAGTTTTATCTTTCCTTTTCATTTTCATGTACAGGTTCATAAGTTGCTTTTAAACTATTGTCTATGCATATTTTAAATTATTGAAATTTAGGATATGCTAGTAGTTGACTCCTTCCATGGTGCCACCTTGCTGTCTTCTGAAGTACTTCTTTGTGCACTAATCAAATACTCTTCTTAACTCTGGATCTGAGAAGGCAACTCCCTGACACCATCACTAATATAACATTAGTTACTTTAGTTATATTAACTCAGTACATAGATGAAACCACATCAGATTTCTAAAGATAAATTGATTTTTTAATTAAGAAAACTCTTTATTAATTTATTTACATTAAGTACAGCAAGAATCCTAGCTGTAAATG
This sequence comes from Phaethon lepturus, assembly GCF_000687285.1. Taxonomy (NCBI): domain Eukaryota; kingdom Metazoa; phylum Chordata; class Aves; order Phaethontiformes; family Phaethontidae; genus Phaethon; species Phaethon lepturus. Next base: position 24,568 of record NW_010517080.1, on the reverse strand, counting down.
AGCTGCTGTCTTGCTTTCTTCCTTAAAAATACATCCTGCCGTAACTGCTACTCTTCAAAGCTAATGCTACCCTGGTCGCAAACTAACATGGTTATCAGTATGCTTAACTATGATGTAGACAGCAGAATTGTCTTTCAGTAAGAAAATCAGGTACTCACCTTCTATTCCCATGTCCTTGTGTGCTGTTGCCAATTCTTACTGTATTTAAGGTGCTTTTCTTTAAATATCAATTCTCAGAGACAAGTGTTTTCATTTAAATGATGCTTGCAGAGAGAAGCTGAGTAACATCTTACAGCCACGATACATCAGTAACAGGAAGGATGACAACATGATTACTTAGAGGAAGTAATTTAGAAGCCTGATTTAGAAACCACTCCTAGGATAGAGGATGGTGGGATGGGGAGTGTGAGTCATGCATCCACCACATTTGAAAGTTTTGGTGGTGCTGCCCAGTTATTAGGTTACATTGCACTGTTTAAAGGCTTCTTGTATCTGGTAAGTCAAGAAATTTCAGGCGATATGGGCAAGAGCAATTGACTGATACTGGTATATATGAATCTGTGACAGCTTAAAATATCAGGAGGCCTGTTCCAAACCAATATTTAGTTGTCTTGTGATGTAGGCATTAATATCTAAAATTGGAGTCAACGTACATCACGTTGCATCCAGATGGATATGCATTTGCCTTGATGTTGTATGGGGCAAATAAGTGACTGAAGAGGAGGAAGAAGATATATGTCCTTGTGCTCTGGCTGTGTTTTCCCCGTTCTTCCCTTTAATTTGTACTTCAGAAGATAGCCTGGCACAGGCTGCTCTGCGAGGTTAGAGCAGAGGAAGTTCCACTGGTACTTCAGCTATATCCCTTCCCTGGGGAGGGAAAACATTTGGGCTGGCACTCAGGCTGTCCTCCCCTTGCAAAAGCTCTGCCTACAATCATTATTTAGGAAAGTTCCACATGAGATCGATACAAACGTCACTCAAACAAGGATGTGTAGATCATCCCCCTCCTTTACCAGACATTCTACTCTTTCTTACACACCCGTTGAAAAGAACAGCTTGTGTCTCATTATCTTGTAAAAAACTTCAGGGTACCTTGAATGCAAAAGACAGTGAATAAAACCAGTTTTTATTAAATTTAACTTTTGAAAAAAGACTAGAAAAAGAAAGCCAAGAAGAGAAGTAAAGTCATCAATATAAGATGACATACTAAAGCATTTTAGACTTCGCTGTCATCCATTTGTTAATCTGAGCTGGTAGGTTTCAGTCTGTGGAGAAACAATTGATGCATTAAGAGGTGAATTCAGATATGGTTGCTCTGAGGATTTATTCTTCTTATTATTATTTTAACTTAGTCCTCTGAACAGAAAAGGAAGAAAACCAAATCCTAAAGCTGCTTTACCTGTTACTTTGTTCATGAAAACGTGTATACCTTAGTCAAAATATAAAAAAAATATTAAAATGAGTTTCATTTCACTAGTGTGACACAGCTACTTTCCACATTTAAAAGAAATCTGTATTTAAAGTGAAATGAGGATTTCTTTGAACATGAACATATCAAATCCTTTTCAAGGAGAATCACCGAAGTCACTTGTCATCCAAAAGCCACAGCCAGTGGCTTTAATTTAAAGTAGCTTGTTTAGAAATATTATTTTTGGTATCATTCTCACATTGCTCTGCAAGCAGTTTAGGCTAATAATGTTATTTTATAGTGGACCCAAGGCAGTCCTCTGTATAATGGCCCAAGCATATTCATTGTATAATTCAACACCTGATTGAAAAAGACCTTAAGTTTGTAAAAAAGAACTACCATTTGTGCCTTTCTTTCAGGAAGTAATATGAGATGCACATCAAGAAAGAAAAGTAATCGTTCTCATTCTTTTACTCATCTGTTTGCTTTACATGGTTCCAGGAATTATAAACCTAAGAGTGTAATTATGTAATGGGCCTCATTTGCAGGCAAGAGTACTTAAAATTCTTTCAGGCTTCAAACATCTTGCTATTAAGCTGAGAAAAGTGATCTTGTGTGTTTTTGACTTTAGCATAAATATTTCATGTTCCTCCATCCCTCCAAAAAGTTGCACAGTATAGAAAGTCTTCCATGATACAGATTGTAGTGAAAGCATCTAATTTAAATTACCATGGATCAGCCTGAATCTCTGATTAGACTACTGAAATGATAAACTATGTGTGTGTAGGTGTCTGTCAGTTAAGAAATGAATGTCACCACTGTATGTACATTTGTCTATGTAATATATAATCCAGAGAACAAAAATTATTTTAACACAGAAGTAGACTTGGTAGTGTGTGTTGGTAAATGAAGAGTAAGCAGCATTTTGCTGTTGTCAAACTTTGCTTTTTACCTTTGCAGAGGATTTTTTCTATATTTTTTTTTAATTTTAAGGATTATCAAACAATTTATACTAGAAAACTGAAATAAGTAGCTGCCAGAGAATATTCCTTTCATAACTTCTAATGACATGAAGATATGAAATATCAACCTTTAAAAAATAAAAATATTTTAACCATTGAGATCGGATTTGTTACCATGCCAAACAATTCAGACCCAGGTAAAGATGCATTGATAGTTGCTGTACATTTTCAGAGCATGGCACACTGGTGAATCTAGTCTGCCTCTGTAACTGACTTTACAAAACTTTAGAGGGGTGCATAAGTGAAAGCAGTGCTACGTGAGAACTGGACAGAGAAAATCGCATTTTGGAGTTCCTCTGTATCTCCTGGGATTAAGGATTTCACTCTGTGTTTCTCCTCTCATTTGTCTGGTACCTTGTGCCTTACACACAAAGGGCTGGGCATGGCAAAGTCATAAGGAACCTTTAATGATTATATCCAAAAGAAACCAGAGCACTTTTGAGGAGCATAAACTACTAGGCACCAAGAATTCTTGAAACAATCTTTTTTTTCCCCCTTTCTGAGTCATCTCATCATAGAGATGGCTTCCTGAAAATTAATTCTTAGCGAAGAATTATCTAACTTTCCCAATAGCATTTCTTGCCTTAATTTCCTGAGAGAAACTAATTGGTAAAATCATATGGAGAAAATAGACACTGAAACAGAACCAGAAATTCTTTAAGGGACTGCTTTAGCTTATAAATCAATATATTTCCTTATGTCTTTTCACCAGAAGTTATTTTATATTATATCTAAGTTCTAGATACTTAGGGAAAACTTATGTTCTACTTTTCAAACAAAGAAAATTAGAAGAGATTGTGATTTAAGCACAAATCAGGATCACAACCATCCTGTCTATGATTCACTGGATTTTGGTTCTGATTTCTTAGAAATACATTATTTAATGATCTAAACACCTCTTAGCACAATTTCAGACTTCCAGAAAAAAATCATATACTAGATAGCGAGAGCCTACAAATTCGGACTCATCTTCAGGAAAACAAAATCGACTTCTTTTAAGTATATTTTATTATATCTATACCTATAATTAAGTCTATTCTTTAGCTTCTTGTATAATCTATGTAGATTCCTCCAGAGGTGCTTCAGCATGTTGAAATAAAGTCCTCGTCATTTAGGAGAAACCTCTCTCATTGATTAAGAAGAAAGCTGTGGAGATTATCCTTTTTCTACTCCACCTCCTGCCAAGTGTTAGTAACTCTGAAAAAGAAAGCCCACTAATCCACTTAAAATGGACTTATAATGGATATTTGGTAGAAATGTAAAAATAAGTCAATCTTCTAACATAATATTATTAAGATTATATATTATTTGTGCTTCTTGGATTCTAATCCTGGTTAAAGTACTCATGGTCCCTTTCAAAACATGGTACAAAGAACATGTCTCCTAAGTAGTTGAAAGATTAATTTTAAAAGTTTCCATATACAAAGAATAGAGGACATTAATTTATTGAAAGTTTACCCAATAACTGAGTTGTACATAGAAGAGGCTTGTACTTGCGTAAGAGTGAGTAGTGGCTTTGGCTTTTGGTATGACACCTTCATACCGAAAATCTTCCGGAGTGAATTTGCAGTTTTACTTTCAGGACCATGTAGTCCTTGGGAGAGAAAACTTCACATAACATTTAATAATATTCTTATAAGGAAGGTATTTCTGAATTTGTGAGGACATGGTAACAGAAAAAGCTCAGATTGTAATAAAGTATGGGGTTTATTTTAACTGTGTTGCACCTGGATCTACAGTGCAATGCACTGGACATAATGTTTTAACACATAACTACCAACGTAAGAGAACAACATGTGTCTGTTGCTGGATGTGGAGTTTATTTTTTAAAGATTATCAGTTCAAATCTGTATTATTTCTTCATGCTTTACAATCATTATTACTGAAAGGGTTCTCCAGTTGCAGGGGAGCAGCAAGGACCAGCTGCTCCCTCAGGGCCAGGGACTGAGAAGCCTGTCCCAGGGCAGACCTCAAGACGGCAGACAGGATCACCCGAGTGTTTGGATGAACAGTCCAGGTCATGCTGATCATGTAGGTCTAAGGTCAAGCCAGGTGGACAGGTCAGGTTCATGTCCAGTGAGGGTAACCAAGGGGAACACCATCTGGGGCGCTGGGCACCTCCTTGGGGATGGGCACAGGTCAGGGCATGGACCTGTGGGTGGGCCTGGCTTGGTGGGCCCCATGGCAGGGCAGGGCTGTGGGGAGCTGGAGACCAGCCCTGCTGCAGCGTTGCTGGGGCAGGGAGCTGAGAGCCGTGGGGGGCTGACATGGGGTCCTCAGCCATGGGCAGGGTGGGGTAGTCCCAGGGGGGCTGGGCAAGGGCAGCTTGGGGCTGATGGTGCCCTCGGGGTCCTGACAACAAAGTTCAGTGCACCGGGTGGAGTAGATGGCTTTCCTGCAAGACTATTACATCAAAACTTCACTTGGACATTCTGGAGATAAAAACCTTCTAGGCTTTCTAGCCTGAGTTTTAATATTTGGATGTGTTGGTTTTTTCTTGCATACATACTACCTAGAGGAAATTAGGATAAATCAGAACTGATGTAGATATCATGATTTTGCAGGACCAGGACGGTATATTTTGGGAAAACTATATTCCCAAAATTGTACATTTTGGGGAAAAAAAGAGAGGTTACAGACTTATCTGAACATTTACCCAGGCAAAGGGAAAAGATGGTTTCATATTCCATTTCCCTTGCTTCCGCGTACCTATGTCAAGGCACGAGGAATTCAGCAGCCCTGACATCACAGGGCACCTGCGCTGTGCCAGAGAGAAAGCTCAAGAAGAATATATTCCCCATCCATCTCATGCAACAGTTATGACCTTCCAGTTTACAGTTTCCTGTGTGAATTCCTCCTGGAGCGTATATCAATGCTACTTTATCTTCAGGATTAATTCAGTGCTACCACTAAACCCCATTTACTCATCATCTTTGACGTCACATCCCAGGCATTTTACCAGCATCTCCTTTGGCATCTGGAACATATTTCCATTTAAACTGATTTGCCTATAATTTCATATGTATGTTTATTATTTCCCTAATTCATTTTAGACGTTGCACGTAAGTGTATGTGTATATAGTGACTAGAGATACCATTAAAACTTCATTAATACTAGGATGAAATTTAAGGAGAGACCTTTTTTCCTAGTTTAATTTTTCACATAAATCTGCAAATTTAGTTTTATAAATGAACATAGGTTAGCTGAATTTGTTGTTTCCTAATAACTGCATGTTACTATTTTTTCAGAAGAATATTCTAATGTGACTTCTTGTCAGTGTTGTCTTATTTTCTTCATACTTATTTCCTACCCACATTTCCTCTGCTTGAAAGGCCTGGACCTCTGAGACGTGCCTAATGCCACAGCTACTGAGCAATGTTTCTGCTGTTATAATTTTCATATACTTTCTGTATTACTCAGGTTTGCATCAGAAAGGTAAAGCAAAACAGATTTCAGATACTTCATTCGTAAATGAATTAAAATGATGCCTTCACTTACTGTAGAAATTACTACTCATTTCATCGGATCTGAAACACACGTTATAGGTACCCCCTGTAAAGCTCTGAGGAATGTGGTGGAGAAGGTGAGTGGACATAGGATAATATGGCCTCAGCTTCTCCCCTTCAGGAATATTCTTTCTGCCACTCCTTCCAGTCAAAACATTTTAGAAAGAGACTCCTAACTAATCTTCTCTCTCTTCTTTACTCATGCTTTCCTTCTCATACTGTAAGGGTTGGTATATACTCCTAAAGGAGTATAAAGAGATATGAAGAGATAGCTCTTTTTAAAGAGATTGGCAAGTCTTTCTGATTGGTACCTTGCGGGTCAGGAAGGGAATTTCTAAATAAGGCTGAAACTGCTGGCAACTATTTTATTTTCCCAACTTCTTTATATAAGTAAAGGACCTTTTAACTAGTAGAACGTGTGGTTAGTGTTCAGGCTAAAGACTGAAGGGCTACACCTCGGGGTAAATTACACTGGGAAAATAGGTTTTCTAAAGTCCTTTAATTACAAAATTGTCCTTTTGACATTCCCTTTTCTCCTCGTGGAATAGAGTGTCGGCGCATCTGAAGACATCTACCCTAGGTGTTAGTTTGTATGCCTGGAATAGGAGAACCAAACAAGCAGGATGAGTATTGTCCCCCGTCTGGAGTCAGTACAAATACCCTGTCACTTACATGATCTCCTGTGTCTTTCCTTATTCACTTAAATTTTTTAATCAATTGGAATGTTGTCATTTCAGCTAGATTAGCAATGTTATTGCCCTCTAGTGGACTTATTTATTTGCGATTGTATAACTTATCCTGAAAACATTTTGAAAAACATATGGCGTTTAACACAGAACAGTGAGGCTGAAACCAGAAAATGTCGTTGATTGAAAAACATCCCATGAGCTATTTTTTGCAAGATGTGTGTTGGGGATTATAAACTGTAAATTATATTGGAAGACAGGAAACTCCTTGTATTATATTAAACAATGAGTAAAGTCTGTTGCAACAAAGGTTCAAAATCTACCTAGCAGTGGCACCAACCGAGCAAGTACAGCATGACTGCTTAAGGCCCAAGCCGTACAATCAGACTGAGTGACTGTCATTTCAGCACCACAGTATGTGTGTTATCAGTCTCAATCACTCTCAGCCATTGTTCATGTTTCATTGTAGCTTCAATGCTTGGTTAAATTCCTGAAATTAGTCAGCATGTCAAACACAGGGCTTCTGTTGGGGACAGAGAGCAAGCCTTGGATAAAATTCTATCAAAGAAAAAGTAAAGGGTAAGCACTGAAAGGTAACAAAAGAAAGTCAGAAGTACGTTACAGAATTATCAGGGCAGCATGCACAGATTATAACAGTTTTTCGAATGACATTATAAAGATGAGAATTGAAGGGACCAGTCTAATAAAAATAGTAAAGGTGAGTAAAATGTAGATAGATTTTAAAAAGAACCCTCTAGAGTAAGTACTTAACTCATTGACTTCTAAAAGCATTGTTAATGAACCTCACTTGTCATTGTAAATTGCACAGAGCATCAATCTGCATAGTTAGACCCCTTCAAATGCGTGTAAATGTGGCCTTTATATCTAAAATGAATTATATTGTACATATTTTAATTGGAACAGAAATCAATGAAAATCTCTTTAAGATAAGATGTGTCTGAATTTTTATGAAATATGGATTAATGTGAGTAAAACATGGCTTCGCAAATATCACAAAATTACATGTTGTAGCAATTCTAATGTTAACATAATTTGGTCATTTAATCTGTTTTAAACATCCAGTGGGTGTTGTTTTAATATTCAGAGTCCATCAATAAGACTTATTTCACACAATAAGAAGCAACATAAATATTTATTAAATGACTCATTATTTTTCTAAACCATTTCTTAGCACAAAGTGAGCTTGAAAGCTTGACTGAGAGAGACTGATTACTGTAAATTCCATTGCTTATGCTTTGAAGTGAATGGGATTACTTTGGATTTACACTGTCAGGGCCATGAGTGCATTAATAGGCTTTACCTACCCTAAGCAGCCTCATCCTGGACCTTCAGCCACCCACTCTGCCCATGGGCACAGGGCTTTCATTCAAGCTCATGCCTGGACAAGCCTGACCTGCCCTGAGTTATGTTGTAGGTGTCCCTGAGCCCAGCCCTGTCTCCTGCTGTCCTGGTTTGCAGGGTGGATAGACCTTGCACCTACGCTGTAGTAGCCTTGTTTCCAGCCGTGTCTCCTGTCACTCCTGAGGGGATCCCTGAGCTCACTCTGGACTTGACTCATTATCTCACTTCATCTGGGACTGTGGATGGATCCTATCCCTCTGACCATCCTGCCGTGGTGCAGTAGGGCTGTGCCTTCGTCAAGGAGGGCACTGCCCTGCCCATGCCACACCCGCTCTCAGCTTTTGGGTCATCCTCTTCAATGGACCTCAATGCCTCTTGCTGCTCCCTGGCAAACAGGTGAATAAAATGAGAATTTCTCCCTAACAGATTTACATCCAGTATCAGTAAATTAGGCCCAAATTTATATTTGTTTGAATTTTATGAATCATGTTTGATGTCTCTGAGTTTTAAGGGCAGACAGGACTTCTACACATCACTCATAAAGAATTAGAGATAATTTCTTCTGCAACGTATTTCTTGCAATATTCTATTTTCTAATCTGGTATTATTCTGCTTCTGTCATACACAAGCCTAATACTTTCATGAAAATCACCTTTCACTTATAAACATATTTCAGATATTATAAACGATTTTAACGATGGCATGTAACTGCTATGTTGTATCTACAGTTTAAAATTTGTTTTCAGATTGAATAATTTGCCAACTATGATCTCACAGCAATTGTTGATTTAGGCAAAAAATACATTAAGATGCCCAAGTAAAGTCAAAAGGACTGTGAAAGAAGAGGCTTCCACAGCTGAAATCTAAAATTAGGCAAACACAAATCATCCTTGGACTATTTGGTGCCTGTCTGGGAGTTAACGTCTGGAGGTGGAGTAGTGCAGAACATTAAGCCAGCAGTGAAAGTGTGGGCAGATCTTGTACATCCTTGGAGAAGAAAGCAAGGAAATGGAATCTGGAAAGAGGGTGCTTTGCCTTTGTCATAATAAAAATTGATCAGTTCGAGTGCTCCACAATACAGGTATCACTGTACTGATATAAAGCATCATATACATGGTTTCTAAGAGTGAGCAAGGTAAGCAAGGTGAGCAGTGAGATGTGTGTCAGTCACGCACACAGCTGCATCCCTGTACTATTCCTGGGGTCAGATCAACTATAAAACACTATATGCAGCCATTGAAAGCAAGCAAGTGTTTAGGTGGTCAGAACTAAGTGTGATCCAGCACTACATTATATAAAAAAGTGTTTGTTCCTCTGTATAGGTGGTGTATTAGTGTAATTGAAAGAGAAACACTTCTTTCATCAGTTGACCTATCTCCTTTTACCTTCCCAAAAATGCAGATGAAGTTTGCCATATTCCATTAAACTGTATGTATTCTTTTGCTTTAATACACAGGCAACATGCTCCTCTGCTTGGTGTTACCCTTTCTACATATTTATAAAAAGATCTTACAGTGTCACTCTTTCCCCTACCTCTTAAAACATCCTTATTAACTCAAGGCCATAGTTGGTATATAACAGCTACTCTGAAGAATAAAAATATATACTGCTTAAGTAATTGTCAAAAAACTTTCTCTTAACAGAAGAGGCACAGGAGATAGATAAACTTTGAAAACAGAAAAGCATAAAGGCAAACATTCAATACACTGGATGAACCCATATCCCTAGGTTGTAATTATATGACAGACTTGTTTTTTAATTTCATTGGACCCAGGATTTCATCATTTTTCTTATAAGGAGTCAAAAACTGTTTCATGCACTACATGAAAGTCAGACTTGGAGGACAGCAACAGTTCATTTGTTAGTAGGGCAGGGAGGTGACTGAATCCAAAGATATCTTTATCTTGGGGTTTTTTTTTTTTAACATTTGCCCAGTAATTTTGTCCTTGCTGTTTCAACATATTCCTGGCAATTTCCAGACTAAAGATCTTTTCTCTCAATTCAGTCAAGCAGTAATAAAGTCTCATAGTTCCACTTCTTGATCTCATCTTATTACTTCATTATTTCTTTTTTCCATTGTTCCAATCATGATGTTCTCAGATGGTATAATTTTTCCTGCTTTCTCTTAGATGCGCTGATATCTCATCCTTACCACATATAATCAATCTCTTGTCTACATCTGAAAAGGATATTCCCCCATTCAGCTTGACTCATCATTTTTTTATGACTCGTTTTCTCTTTTCCTGTTGTTTTTGTATTTTTCTGCACTGCTCTCTCCTTATTTTGGAGCAATATGAAAGTGGCCTTCAGGTGGCTGTCACAAACACAACCTACCACTGATCAGAGAAGAGATGGCTTCTGTTCACAACAAAAGTGAAAACATCTCCCAGAGAATGGGGGAACAAGCAGAGGTGTTAGCAGGAAATGGTGAAAAACAGCAATGCCTGAGAAGGCTGATACTCTTCAGGGATATATCAGAAACTGTAAGCTCATGTCTACCTCTCTGCTGCTTCTCTGTCTTATGATTTTTTCCCCCACTTCATTCTTTTGTTTTCCTTCCTCTTTTCTCTACTATCTTAGAGATTATTTGAGCTCTGTAGGTAACTGATCATGTTTTCTACAAGCAAAAGGAGGAGTAGCATGAAGGGTAGACTTAGTTTTACCCCGACCTACTTTTCCTACCAGGAAAGCAATGCAGACTTCGTAGAGCTGGCAAAACTTTAACATTTGCAACCTACTATTAGCGAAACTTTTCCTGGAGCATTCTATTATTGTATGCAGGAGTCACACATGTAATTAGATTAAAAAAAAAAAAAATCAGAAGTACCTGAAAGTAGAGGAAGATAAAGTTTCAAACTCGTCTAGTGCACAAGTAATTATATAATTCATCAAAGACCACGTGGAGGCAGCAGTGAAAAAGTATAGCAACACAGCTGAAAAAACAGCCAACCAAACAAAAATATTTTGCGTAATGACTATATTTTAAAGAACTAATTGTTCATTTATCTCCATCTTAACTGTTGGTGGCTCAGATATGAGAGATACAGGATGACCAGAGTTAGTTTCATTTCTTTAATCTTTATGTCATAAAAATCACAGAGAAAATTAATTTTCAACAACTTGGTGAAGTGATATATGTGATTTTAGGATGGGACTTCTGAGGAGACTGTGTAAATGAAAAGGAGACCCAAAGATTCTGACCCACCACATGCACTCATCAGAGGGTTGTTCCCCACTTGGAGCAATATGTAGTGGGAACAATTGCAAATTCTTTGAGTAAGAGAAGTACTGGTACTTCTCTTGGTAGAAGTAAGGGAACAGAAACATGGGAAAAACCAATATTATTTTCCTTCTTCCTCCAAGGAAATTATAAATAAAAGGCTTTGACTGGGGGCCACAGAAATAAAGTCTCTGGAGCTGCTTCAGCTTAATTCCAGATAATAGGTCAAAGGAGGAGAGAGATGGTACTAAAGAAGGCATTAGTATCCTCACATATCTTAAAAGTGGAGATCTGGTTCCTAGGACCTATTTTTTGTTCATTTTCCATTTACCTGCAGCTGATGAGGTTTCCAATTGCAATGTATTTGAATTGCCATGACTAGTTTTGTTTACAGGTACAAGACTCATCTTCCTTAAATAGCCTCCAGCCTTTCTTTTAAATGAACTACTTCTTAAAAATACCTAACTAACCAAATAAATACAATCTTGCACTCCAATTCTAGTTCACTAGAATATTCATAAACAAACACAACCAAGAAATACAATGGTGAGGTGAATTCATTAAAGAAATTAAATGAATATTTACAGAAATAATTCCCTGTATTCACTAGATCACCTTAATGAAAATTACTTGCATCAAGAGTAGGTTACTCAACAGAAGGTCATGCCCTTGCATGTCTCTCTTTGTTGTTCTAAACAGTATTGGTGTCATATTTTGCTTTTCTATGCCATACTGTTGATTGTGAAAAATTTCTAACCACATGGGCCACAAGTTGTTTAGAAGGCACTACATGCTCAGAAGCATCATTCCTTCTTCTTCCTGTCTTCATTACTGAAAATAAGTCACTGGTCTTCCTGGCTGTACACATTTAGGCCAAATAAGACACACAGCTTATTACAGCAAACAGCAAGCAGAAGAATGATATGGTGAGCAGTGTCACTGCTCACCTTGAAATGACCTCTTTATAGCTGCATTATAATAACAGTGTTGTCCTCAATAATGTAGACCAAGGTTCAAAAGTCATCTAGTTCTTGCGTTTTTCCCCCTAAAAAATGGCAAGTGGCATCTATTCCTGGGGGAAGAAAAGAAAAGAAAAGAAAAGAAAAGAAAAGAAAAGAAAAGAAAAGAAAAGAAAAGAAAAGAAAAGAAAAGAAAAGAAAAGAAAAGAAAAGAAAAGAAAAGAAAAGAAAAGAAAAGAAGCGAAGCCTAGAAGAGGCTATCTATGTTCATGTACCAGAAACACTTTATCTTACCTATTTCTCTTATTCATCTACCAATACAGGGAAAACGATCTAGAAAATAAGCTGTTGTCGTCAGTATCTTTAACAATTCAGGATCCGCAAGCTCATGTTTTGAGAAAGGCAACAAGATGCCTTAAAAGGTGGCTACAGTGTGATTATTGGCATCTTCATAGGGTCCAGACAAACTTTACCCTTTTTGCATCTGTAAAGGTAAGTTTACAGACTATACTGGTAACTATTATGAGGAGTCATGGGTTTCTGAAAATGAGATCACTTCCCAAGCTGTACATGCTGTAATTACATCACAATCATATTATTGTCATCGTGTTCTCAGAATGGCAAACTCATACCATTCCAAGCAAGCACATTTTTAATCATTAAATTAAAAGCTTTTAGTTCCAAGAGCTAAGGAAAAATATATCGTCTGTCAGCATAAATGAAGGTAGAGAATACTATTTTTTCAAAGACTAGTCCTGTTAGTCAGCACACTAATGTCTTCCACAAAAGTCCACAAACTTCCCATCACATGAGGATCTTTCCTGGCAAAAAAATAAAACAAGAAAAATGGAGAAACTTATCTTTAACAAATAAATTTAGTGTATGAACTGGAGAAATGCAAGTATTTCTCTGTCCTATATCCATTCTCAAGGAGTGGAACAAGAAAAAAACTATGGAAAAAATAGTTCTATACATACTTAAATCCAGATCAAATATAAATTTGCTATCTTTTTAATGTTGATTGCATTGACTACTTATAATTCATTTAAAAAGATAATTCAATGGGTTGGTTATTTAGTCAATCTAAGCTGCTTTGAGTCAGGACTAACTTGAAACATTTTTAAAATTTTCATGGCCTTCCTAAGTAGCCTCTTCCAATGTTTACACATTATCACAGCAAGGAAAAAAAATGTCTAAACTAAAAGTCTTGGTTTTAAATTAAGTCAAATTTATCCCACAGTGATGGGGGATAAATCACAGAATCACAAAATCACAGAATTTTTAAGGTTGGAAAAGACCTCTAAGATCATCAAGTCCAACCATCAACCCAACACCACCATGCCCACTAAACCATGTCCCAAAGTGCCATGTCTACACGTTTTTTGAACACTTCCAATGATGGTGACTCCACCACCTCCCTGGGCAGCCTGTTCCAATGCTTGACCACTCTCAGTAAAGAAACTTTTTTTCCAGTCCAAACCAAAATCTTTTCTCATACACTTTAAAATCTCTGATCACTTTGTCGCTCCTTTCTGTTTGTTTTCTCTTAAAGAAAGGTGCTCAAACCTAAACTTCTAGATGAAAACGTACCAAGACCAAGGAAGGAAGAAAAATTATCACCGAGTTGTCAATTTTCCATGAACCATTCCCAGAATGACATTAACCTTTTTTGGCAACATGTTACAAACCTTAATTCAGATTATGGCACATCTATACTTTTTTTGTAGTCTTTCTTACATTGCTCTTCCTCATTTTGTATTTGCCCATATAGTATGTTTCCCAAGCACAGTACTTGTATTTGTCAACATTAAATTTAATTGGATTTGGGAACTTTTCTCTGACATACACTGATCTCCCAGACTGCTTGCAAATACTACAAATATTTATGTCATTAGCAAATTGCATAGCTATACCTTTCATTTAATTGTTTAAGTCTTTAATGAAAATATGGAACAGACCTTCAGAGAAGCTGTTTCGCTGAACAGGTCAACTGGGACAGAAAGGCACCACCTTTCCAGTCTGACGCAAAACTATTGAAAACTGAACTTTGACAATATTTTTTTAACATCTTCTGGTAATTTCACCTAGACTGTAAAATTAAGATGATAGTATACTGCTAAGGAGCTGGTTTTCTAAAAGCTGTATATTAAAAGAGGAACTTTTTTCATCACCTAGTTATGCATTGTCCCACATTTTCAGACTTAAATCCTTGCTGCCCTCCACAGAAAAAAAAAAAAACAAAACCAGACTGATCGGTGAATGTACCAAGTAAAATGGAAATATTTGTTTCGTCATGGCAACAAAGGGCTTTGGTGGAGAACAGAGCATTCAGCTAAAACCTGTAGAGCAAACAGTTACATAAATTTGGGACCTGAACCATCAAATCTTGAAAATGCAAAATTTTAACTGTTTGGATCTGATGGGGAGGTAGGAAAATGGAGATTCCCAGGTGCCAGTTCAATACCATGATGCCAAACAGCATTGTATGAAGTACTGAGACTCCTGAGGTTTGGAAAAGTATGTATTCGGTGACACTACTTAAAGAAAAAAGTTAAGAATATGTGGCATGTGTTGGCAAACCATGTTACCTATACCATTATGATTTAAAAGGGAAAAAGTTAATAAGAATCCAAGGAACTGTATAGCATGGTAAAAACTTAAGTTTCATGAAGTATTTGGAAAACGCCATAATGAAAAAGCACCCTTAATACATACCAGAACCACTTTTGAATACTTAAGTAACCTTGTTAGACTGAAGACCTAAGTTCCATAGACTGTTCATTTACCTGAAATTGATATTATAAGAATTAAATGATATTTAGTTTTCAGAGTTATTAGTCCTTCTCTTGTAACATATACATTAATCTGTTCTCTCACGCATTAGCAAAGTAACTAGTTGTACTGTGCTACAGGAAATTATTTAGGTCAAATATAGATTCCTGAGACAGGTCCTATGAAAGTATCAGTCTACAGCATATTGACCTGAAGCCTCCCCTGAATGCTGGAAATGCATCTATCAGCTCTACACTTTTTAGAGTTGAATTTTTAAGAAAATGACTTTTAATTCACAGGTTATTTGCAGAACACTTACTGGAAATTTCCAAGTTTTGTATGAGCCTGCATAGCTTCATAAGTCATCTGATTATTATCTGTGGTCCCTGAATATATTCTCTATGATCATATACTTACAGATGTATTTGCATTCCTCATCTGAATATGAAATTAACTATTTCCTTTTGACTATTGATCACTTACTTACATGGTTTGAATATAAATTTTCTCTCTGTGGGTATTTAGATTTTTAACCCTTAAAAATTAGTTTTTGAATTTTGATAATCTTTCCTCAGAACTACATTGTCTAAGGAAGAAAAACAACTACAAATTTTAGAGTTAGACACTTAAACACTACAACTATATGCATATTAAAACCACTTAAGTAAAAAATTAAACAAAACCCACATAAAAATAAATAAATTTCCAACTATGTTATTTTATGAACTCCTGTTGTAATGATAGTTAAAGAATAGACAAGCTCGCTTTTTTGGTTAATAAAAAATGGTAAATTTACAGATTTGATGTTCCAGACTGAAAAGTTAGAGGTGGTAATGTGGAACTTGCTCACATAATTACTAATAAAATTTCTTTTACTTGATCTAGACTCCATTATCTCTGTTAGTCCATATGTATATATGTGTTCTCATAAGCACCCCATGCACATGTTTCACACTCATTTTGTTCAACACTAAAACTAGACATTATATTCTCTTTATTAAGATAATCTGGAACTCTGCCTTGTGTGTTCTCCCTTCCTCTCTCTCTCAGACACACACACACGCGTGTATGCATGCACACGTACACACGCTCCCACAGAATAGCAACCTTAGTATGTGTGCTACAAAACCCCCACATATTTCTAATGATGCTGTTGTCATCTTCTGTCGTCCAGAAATTTTACTCATCCTGACAAACACAGGAATGTTTCAACAAAATGTGAGTAACTTTCTAAAAGGTAGAATATTTTCATCTGGCTTTGGGTCAATGAGAGCTGAAGGTTTGAAAGTTTGCTAAAGGCCCCTCACCTCATAAAGCCCACTCACTATACGAAGAAGGTGATTTTTCACTATGAACTGGACACAGTAACAATGGTAATAATACTAAATTAAGAAAGGATTTCAGAGCAGTTAGTAAGTTGGGAAACTGCAATATCAATCAATTAATGTAAACCCTGTGTAAATCTCAGATGATGACTAGGCAACTAATGCACTTTTAAAAATAATTATCTATGTTAGCGGGTCTCTCTCTAATTCTCCTTTTTTTTCCTCCCTCCCTCCCTTCCTCCCTCCCTTCCTTCCTTCCTTCCTTCCTCCCTTCCTCCCTCCCTCCCTCCCACAGCACAATGAAATAGATGAAGTGTAAGCCTAGTGCTTTCAAATATGCCTGTGGGATAGGTTTGTCCAGTTGCCATAAAAATTAATGAGCACTAGGTGTTCAAATCTGTTAGGTTGCCTTGAAATTTCAACCTGAAAGTATGAGCACTATTTAGAAGCCTCTCTCAAGCTAAAGGTCTAAGCATAATTCTGCCTCTTCTTCAGTTACGCATGAGTAAGAACATACGCTTACGTTCTCTGCTGGGAGCCCCCTTAATGATATGGAAATACTGTATAGCCAGTTCTTGTGCTTTTATGAAGTATCTTGCAATACAGAAGTTTGAAGAAAATAAAATTGAGAAGACCAGAAAAATCCCAGAAGGAAGACAGAGGAAAGATATGAAAACCTGTATGTATTAAATTAAAGAAGATTAAAATATATACACATTAAAATACATAAATAGTAGCTTTCTTGAAGAAAGATAATACATTACAAGGAGCAGGACTGTGTTTGTGCTCACCCATTGTACAAAGCAGAATTGGGGGGGAGGGGTATTGCAAAAATCTTCGGTACTTTTTGTGTGACTTTTCTGAGTTATACAGGTCACATCAAACTGAACCAGTAAGACTTTATAATAGTCCACACCATAATCTGGCTACTTTCTATGTGTTCCTCCCAGAATACAGATAAAAAACTGGATTGCTTATCTCACTCTCTTGCCAAACTCACTGTTACTAGTAGCCATGTACGAACAGACTTTTCAAGGCTAACTCTCAGTTGTGCCTCATCATTTTATCTTCCCATCTTTTTCCTTTACCTGTGTGCACTAGCACTAGAAATATAACGAACTTAAATCTATTTTCGTATCTCCTACAATACAATCATATACACACATAGGCTTGAAGTGTACCTCTTCATATGAGCTACTCCCCTCCAGAAAAGCTAGAGTAATATTGTGGCAGACCATCAGATTCTAAGAAATTTCCTCCTCTTCCCAACAATCACATCTATACCAGCATCTTCACCCTTTTTCACATATTTTATGCAAATTTTTTTAATTTGCTGTTGCTAAGGTTATGACTGCCACTGGAATAGCAAAGAACAGCCAGGATAACCGTGAAATTTGACTGATGAAAAAAGTTAACGAAGTAAAATTCAGTTTAAGCTTAATGACTTTAAAATTATTCTCTTTCCTCTCCTTCTGGAACAAATATAAATTAAAATCCACCTGTAAGAGTAAGAAGAGAGCATTTACATTGTTGTTATTGAGAAGTATACCATGTTAAAAACAGAGGAACTAAACATTGTTTAGTCAGAGGAGCTTGGGCAAAGGAAGACTGAGCCAGGTCCAAATTTATATTCCCCAAAGACAGGTAAAATCATCTGTATGGTGCAACTGAAGCCTGTAAGTGTGCAATGCATTTTCAGACAGCTAAAACAGGTCTGCCCTGGTAAACATGTCTGCCCTCCTATTCTAAAAAATCATTTTCTGAATCTTTCCATCCCTTCACCTTCCCAATTTTTTTCACTTTGGGATAAGTGGGTTTGTAAAAACACACCCACACTTCAATATTCCTGCACTTCGAAGTTGCATTTCTAAAGTTGTTACATGTTGCTTATTAGATCATCAGCGTTCAAGTTCAAAAGTCAAAATTGCAAATGGAACCTTAATACTAGTCTCATGAGAATGTGCGTTAATTTATAGTCCTCTTTGACCTGATCACTATTTCCCAAATGACAAAAAAATAACCAATTATAGCAAGAGGATGCTAAGATAACCCTAACATGGAAGGAAAAGTTGCCAATAAAAAGGGAAAACAAACAGGTTGTAGTTGAAGGAGTATAGTCACAAACGGAATCCTCTGTGTGTGATTTTTCCTCTCTCACTTGATACCTGTTTCTATCAGACAGGTATCTGTCACTTCAAGCGTACCTCTACTGCAGAATGGAGTAATAGATAAGCTTAACCCTGATTGAACCCTCCTGTTTCTTACAGGCTGGCCTCTTCAGACACATTTTTAAGTATGCTCTTTTAAAAAATATTTTCTATTGTTAACACTGCTCTCTTAACAACCAGTGTGCATTTTTCTTGTCTAAACAGCTGTTCTTGATCCAAAATCTCATATATGAATGTTATAAACTGAAATTATCATAAGCAGTCATATGTGCCTGATGCTTTCAATGGGAGTAACTCCAGTTCTTGGGCTAGCAAGGCAGCAGAACTGCTTTTTAGAACCTAAGCTTTAATTCATGCAAAAGCAAGTAAGTAAAGAAATTATGCTGTGATGATAAAAATATCCTCGAATGTATATGCCAAGTATAATATTTTTTTTCTTGAGTCTGCAGAACAATAGCTCTGAAAGATGCAGTGATTTCATTAATGGCACTGGTAATTAACTCTGAAACTCACTAATGATATTTAAATGTTAACATTCCTATCTATTTTACTACTACCCATTTTGCCAGATGCATCCAATCCCTCTATGAAATTCCACAGTCTTAGGTTTACTCTTCACGTGCCAAATGCAATGCGGTTTCTCCCAAACTCCAACTGCCAAGACTCATCTTTCCCCTTGTAGCACTTCCAGCATTCATTTGTGCTGTCAACATATGGAAAAATATGTACTTAAATAGTGTGTTGAAAGCTGAAGATAAACAATATAAAATTAATTTATGTGGACAATAAAGTAAATGACACAGGTTGTAAGTACAGTTAATTTGGGGATGACAATTAATAGAGTATTTTTTAAAAGGTCTATTTTAACCATGTGTCTGTGGAATTTTGAGCCAGGTTAGAGCAACACAAAACCTGGGACAGTTTAAGATTCAACTTGTTATGGAGTTACGGAGGCCTTTGTGTAATTCTGTATTACAGAAGCCACCTTACTAACTAGACCTTTGCACACTTTTGAAACATAGTATTTATGACAGACACCTGTTTGTTTCTTTCTTGACCAAACCTTTTAACATTTCTAAGAGGACTTTTTTTACTTTTCAAGCTGTTAGGTTATGCCAGAGTGTTGTCTCAGAACTCCTCGTGTCTTCCTCCTCAAATCTGTCAGCTCACCTGCCACTATTCTGAGTTATTTATCTCTGTTTCTTGTATTGTGTTCTTCTCCTAGCTGTTAACAATATCAATCTGATACACAGGTGTCCTGGTTTTGGCTAAATCATGACAACCTTGTAAAAATGAAGGAGAGAATATTCAACACAAATGGTTAAGATCTTGCAACAATCAGCGGACTACCACTCTGACACTACTGTAAACTCGGTGAACAACCACCAACACGGTCCGAAGGACAGCTGGACCACTTGTAAGCCTTCGGCTGTAAAGAACCCTTTCGTTTGAGATATATATGTTGGGAAATTGCTGATGGACTTGATGCTTGGATGGGCCTTTCTTGCTCTGCAGATTGAGCCAAAGGCTGGGAAGCATGGAGAGAATGCATCAGGAGTGGGAAAGAAAACAGCAGCATGAAAATTGTCATGAAGTAGAGAAAATAAAGTTTGATACGAACAGTTACACAGAGTAAATAAGTAAGGCCTTGGCTGCTTCAGTGCATTTTTTTGATTTAGTTAGTTTTCTTCACTAACCCAATATTAACTCATGTTCCTGGAAATGTTCTTATGAAAATATCATTATCAAAAAAGAGATTTATTTTTAATTATTATTGTGTACTTCTTGATGTTTTTCTTCTAGGAGCCCTTTCTCTTTCATGTTGTATCCTCTTTCTCTTTAAAATGTATTTCTCCCAGTCTTCATCTACAGAATTATATTTTCTATACCTGTTTCTCCTGACTGCTTCTCCTGCCTTCAAGAGCTTAGGAGATACCTCCTCTACTTGATGAAATGGGTGTTGTCACCACAAAGACTAAAATAACTGAAGGCCTGACAAATGCCTCACAGAAGACATTTTACCCTCAAAATAGCTCCCCGAGACAGAGAAATCATATTGCAGACTAGGAAATGATCGGTTAGATTGGGTTAGATTAACTTGATTCGTAATGCCCTGAACAAGCACTAGAGAAACATAACCTGAGATGCCTCTGCTTTGTGCAAACAGCTGGACCTGTTGACTTACAGAGGTCTCATTAAACTGAAATTATTCATTTGAAATTATACATTATGACTCTATGAATTAGAAAATCAATTTATAACTTTTTTTTTAACATTTTTATACTTTTAGACTTTCTTCCTCTCTGACTTCACTGTCTCTTTGTGAAAAATTGCAACCAAACATGAACCAAAATAACCTGAAATATTACTGACTTTTATGACACTAGGAATTTTCTTTGTGACAATTATGTGTGAAGTCTTACACTGTCTTTTATATTTATCTTTACTTAGGTTCTTTATAAAGCCATCGGTGGAGCTGTAAGACAACACAGTAAAGTGCACTGTCAGTATAAGTCAGTTCTACTTCCTGACCAGATAGCCTTATGCCTACAGTGAAGTGTGTGTAAATGAAGAACCATAGATACCTGAACACAGGCAATATGAGTGTGATCCTGGCAGGAACACATATTCAGTGCAATATTCCCTCCTACACTGTTAAATTCATTTGTTGCCTTTCAAACAGTCAAACAGAATTCATATGGACACATCTATGAAAATCTCATCCCATGAATAAAAGGCCAGGTGTTTAGAACATCTTTTCCAAACCAGAACTAAATATAGTTTATTATATTTTGTAATGAAGATCTCTTCCCTTTAAAAGTTCCAGCTGGTACAATCAGCAGCTAAGCAACACAAAACGAAGAAAGGACAACATGTAACATTTTGATTTTTTAGTTATCATATAAATTTCTATTCAGAATTGATATACAGTGCAGTGGAAGATTTTTTGCCCTGTGTTCAAAGATGGACAAGGGAATGTTTAATGACATCTATGTCTGTTTCTAGTAATCACCCATTGTAAACCTGTGACTACAGTCATCCATAAAGGATATATTCTACAGTCAAAGAAACTCAGATGGTAAATTGATTGGTTGGGAGCACAGGAGACAGATCTATTCCAGCCTTTCAAAAAGGCTAAAAGTTTTAGAACTAAATGGAAATCTCAGTTTTACGATTTTGCTTCCCTACAAACCAGCTCACTGCTTAATTAATGCGGGTAACTGCCAAAGGCAAGAACAGAAAAATCATATTGGTATTTGATAAAGATAAAAATCTGCAAGACACGACTTGAATCATTCAAGTACTTCAACAAATGGCTCCCATTTCTCTCCAATTGCATTTTGCTGCTTCCTTCCTTCTTTACTTGTTTATTTCCCTTTGATCTTTGTGGCTTTTTTCTGTTTTTTCTTTAATCTCTCTCATAATCCCCCCCACGCATATCTACAAACAGCCCTATGTACGGAGTTTTAAATTCTTTTGTATTTCTCTTTACCTTCTTACATGTCCCACGAGGCTCTGACCCTAATCCTGTATGTTCCTGCCCACAGTTTACTCATAAATATTCAAAGACCTTTCCCTATTCATTGCTGGCATTTCTTCTCTCATGCAAGCATTCCTGAATTATATTTTTCACTTCAAAGATCTTCTCTGTCCTTCATATGCTGTTTCTTCCCTTGGCACCTATATTCACACATTGCTACTTTCTTTCCTTACCAAACTCTTTCTTTACTTGTGTGGTCTCCCTCTGTCTTTCTCAGACACGCTCACAAATACTCAGGTGCTTTCATTCTCCACCATTCTATTCACACCATTGCTTTTCTTCTTTATTCTTCTAATGGATACAGTGTACAGGAAGGAGGTAGCTGTATTCATGGCCCCCTGCTTTTCACAGTAAGTAGCCACAGTGGTCCTAACAGGGCAGATGAATGAAATTCCAGTTACAGGAACATACCTATCTCAATTTCCATTTCTGGGTATTACACTAATGGAAGACTCTACAAAGTATACCAGCAAAACCAGAGATTGTGCTCGCTGAGAGTGCAAACAAGGAGGACGTCCCTTAGGGGAAGAGGAAAACCAAAAGGGACAGTATAAAGTTAGTAAGTTAGTTTTTCTATTACATCAGTTACAGTGATTAATTCATAGAGTAATGAAAGGAAAGAAATTACTGCTATACTAGAAGCAAAGAAGTTTACTAGATCTCATAATACCATCCACTGCCCTAGGAATGGAGAGAGGATAGCTATAACTTCCTTGCCTACCAGACCTCTGTATGGAAGAGATTCCACACTCCCACTAGGTATCTTGTTCCAAATGCTACTACCATCACATTTTAGAAAGTTTTGTCTAACATTTAGTCTGCATTTTCTGAATAGTTTAGTTGGTTCATTTTTTCCTTCATCCCAAATCCAGAGAGAATGAAGCATCTGTGTCCTTTTCACAGCAACACTTTCCATATAAAGAGACCACTTATCCTGTCTTCTCAGACTAAAAAAAAAAAAAGAGTGTTCTTTCAACTTTTACACATATGTCTTACTTTCTAAATGTTTTAATATTTTGTTATTTTCCTCTGGACTGTCCTTAGTTTGAAACCAAACACAGCTGGCTTAATCAGTCCCTAGTAGAAAAATAATTTGTCCTGTCAGATGTACTGCACACCTATTAATACACTCCACAATGAGGCTGTCTTGTCTTTAATGGTAGAACACTGCTGACTCATATTTACTTTATAGTCCATTACAGCCCCCAGATTCTTTTCTGAAGTGCTGCTGTTTTACCAGCATCCTTTTGATTTTACTTTTTGATTTTTCTTCCCAAATGTAATTTGCATTTGTCAGTATTAAGTTTCTTCCTGATGGTTCCAAGACATTTCTTTAGTTTGTTAAGATCATTTTGACTTCTGATACTGGCCACCAAAGTGCCAACAGATTCTTCTAGCTTGCTGCTAGCTCTGTATTTCATGATTTCATAATTCACATCACTAACAACCTGAAAAACAGAAAATGCCTTTATGATTCAAGCAGTTAACATGAAAAAAATATAACACATAAGGAATTCTGGTTAAATACTATTACTTTTGGTTAGGCAGAACATCACTTCTTCAGAGACAACTGCCTTACTCTTAAGATAACAAATGATGGACAACCTATGACATTCCTACATCCTGCTACTAGGTGTTGTCCAAATTTTATCCACCGTATCCACCAGTTTCAATTTTGGCCATTGACCTCAACTGTCTGAGTAAGGAGCTTTCACCTGTCTGGTATGTCTTTTACTTCCAGGCTGTTCCGTACCATTATCAAGTATCTTTGCATCTTTTTTGATGACCAAATAAGTAAAAATAAGATATATTTCAAATATTGGAAATTCTAAATTGCTAATTGTTGCTTTTTTTTTCCCCAGTAAGCCTGCTTTTTTTGTTTGTTTTGTTCTCTTTCCCCTACCCCCCTCCCAGATGCATTATTGCATTAGCTTGCCTCACTAATGTGAATCATTCCACCTTCTTTTGACTGGATAACCGTGTTAACATACCAAAGGGCTGCACAAAATGTCCTATTAACCATAAAATCACTGCAAGTGTAGTTCATCTGCCATAATCACAAGGCATTTTGAACATCACGATATCCTGCACAAAGTTTGTCTATGCTATAGGTATTTCACGCATTATTTTCCCTTAAATATATGACCATATATTTGGACGAATTAAAATAGATTTTCAATCAATTCAAATGCCCAGATTTTGCCTGGCATGTTTATGTCACTGCCAACTACACTACCATCATCTCATTTTCTGTGAACTTTGTCAGCAGTGTCTTTCGATTTTCTCCCCAGCCGCGGAAGGAGCACATCGCTGCGGGACGCCCTGATGACTCTGCGATGATGCTCCCCATCCAGGGCTGCGTGTCGGGCAACTCCACCTCCCCGCCTTAGTCCCTGTCCAACCACTTCAACGTGCCGCTCCCACGACGTGCTCCTCCCTCGCCGCGGTCCGTCTGGATGGGTGCCGGGAGAGGTTTTCACGGCACCCGTGCCAGGCTTCGCCCCGCCGAACCCGACCGCAACAGCGCTGGGACGAATTGCGTGTCCCTGGCCCCTCGGTGGCGGCAGGGGCACGCCGGGGCTGCGGGACTCCCGCTGC
>NW_010517079.1:43903-50906 GCF_000687285.1 Phaethon lepturus | reverse complement strand
AGTCATTTCTGTGATGTAATGAAGCCAACAAATGCTGATTTTTGCATTGTCTGTAACTATTACTCATCCATTCATGTGCGTACAAAATGACCATAGTACTATCACGCTATCCTGATCTCATCTTCTACCCACCGTGTATGTTCAGGGAATTACACTGTCCTGAAGCAACACTTCTATGGTGTTATGTTCTTTTCAAATGATACTGTCATTTTAAATTCATGTGTGTGTTGACTTTGCTGGGAACATGACCATTCTCTGACACTTGGCAGAGCTTTTTTGGTCACAGTGCAGTGGAGGCGCTTATGGCTGAAAGCTGCCTCATTTCCTTGGGATTGCATGGAACGTTGCAACAGCATCGACTTCCATCTACACGGCACAGAAACATGCAAAATGCCATGTTCTGCCCGTTTCAGAAGTTATTTCTCTTCCCTAATGTCATATATTTCCTCTCTTCCTCTCAGGGTGACCAAGATGACAGATCTTCCAAGCAGTACAGGACGTCAAGTCCTAGCTCTGCTGGCTCGCTGGGCTATGGCCGCTACACTCCAACCTCCCATTCTCCTCAGCATTACAGCAGACCAGGTAATTGAAAAGCGGCCTTATTTATTCTCTAGATTTTTCTGCTACTTTGTCTTATGTTGTAAGTAGGGTAAACTCTGGCAGACAGGGGTTGTAGGTGGAGTAGCATTCATTGCGGTGTTTTATTTACTGTGAACAGAGTGTCCCATGGGGAGAAAGGAAACACGTGCTTCAGGAATGAGCATCTAGGAAAATGAAAACAGGCATCTAGAAAGATTGATTTTATGTATTTGTAAACAGAAGCTAGAACAGTTTAAAGGACTTCATCCTGTTCCTATCCTCCCTGAAGCTACGCATTCAATCCACAGCTCTTTCACAGTGAGGCATGGTAGCAGTGAATGCACACAAAGCCAAGAGGGTGATCGAGTGATTTTGTATCCCTTCTTGTACTGCAGGGTTATGGTCCATGTCTCCTCTCCAACAGTGCAAGAGCTGGAGGAGTGACTAGTGGTTCTAATAGCTGGATTTTGAAGGCCAGATTGCTTTAGTTGAGAGCCTTACAGCAATGTTTATTGAGGCATTGGGTTGTAGTAGCAGCTGTGTTGGTGTTCTTGTGACACGGAGAGGAGGGATCACCTCCTTTTGATCTGTGCATGGGGGTCCCTTACAAAAGCCTATTCATGTTTGGGCACTGTACAGAATTTTATCCTTGGAAATAATCAACTAAATTGCACAAAATTCAGTCTAATTTTTCTCCACTCTATCATTTGGGTGGAAAACACAGAGCACTTATGGTGTCTTTTAATTTCATTGGGGATACATTATAATTAGAAACTAATTTGGAAAATTGGGAGTTCTTAATCTTTCCAGTGGAAATGAAAATTTTATGGGTAACAGAAACAGTTTTAACAGGAATTGAATATTTGTACTGCATAAAGTCTTTGACAAAGTGGAAATGAGATTGAGTATCAAAGATCTATTAAGGAGAGGAAAGACTAGTCTCCGCTGAAGGTTTGGCAGCTGTGTCATGCTTAAGCTTAGCTGCACACTGTTAAAACAAGGAGGAAAGACGAAAGAAATTCCAAATTGATTCTAACGTTTTACAGCTTCATTGGAAATTTAGAAGATAGTCACCGTAATTGCCACTTTTAATAATTGCCACTAGTCCTCCAAAATATGTTATCAGGACATTATTACAACAAAGCAAAGAAAGATGACTTCTGAGAACATTTTTCAAAGTACTTAATCACGTCTAACTTTCAGAGCTCAAATAACTTCAGGATGTTTCTTCAAATGCTTAAATTAGCCATGCACTTGAGTGCCCTGGTGCACTGTGAACTAAATCCTACCGGTGTGCACCGACAGCAGTGAGAACTGGACCCACTCGTAGCACAGTTCTCAGCAGAGACAAGGTTCTCCCCATTTCATTTCATTAGATCCATTATGAGCATATATCATTCCCTCTTGCAGCTTTTGAATATGCAGATATTCCCCTGAGTGCAGCTATGCTTTTTGTGGAGCCTTTTCTGGAATATTTTCTGATGCATTACATTATCAGCATTTTACATGATACTTTCTGTCTGTGGAAAGCCAGTGTCCCTTGGCCAACCACGTGGTATGGCCACTGTGATGTTTTTAGCAATAACCAGAGAAAGATGAAGTCCTAAATATAAATTATACATGTTCTCTAAGCATCAGGAGGAAAATGTTCCTGAAAAAAAGGATGGCATTGTAATTTGTGGCTTTCAGTAAGTGAACTAAATAGTTTATTTTCACTTACTCTCTGTTGCCCCCAGCTGGTACTCAGAGTCTTGGTACCAGTAGCTGCATCTCCCTGCCCCAACACCCAAGCCCTACATCTACATTCAGACATCATTACATCCCTTTCTTCAAAGGTAAGGTCCAGGAATGCAAAACCGTGCTGTGATACTGTAGACTTATTCAGATGTGTTTCACTTTTATGTCTGTGCAAGCATGGCTTCCACTTGGATAAAATTTGTCTTAATTTTGTGCAAGTGCTTTCTTGATGTACTGTGTAAGTTTTAAGAATTGAGTGGGTATGGGTTGTTTTATTTTTGCTTTTTTTCAGTGAGTGTTAAGTGTCTTTCAAAGGGGTGGAGGGAAGGAATTAGCTTTGATAATGCAAATGAAGGCAGGAAATCATTTAGAAGTCTCTTTGTTCTAAAATACAGGTTTATCTTCACCTTATTTTGGTGATGCTAAAGAAATACATTGGTTTCAAAGGGGTGGAGGGAAGGAATTAGCTTTGATAATGCAAATGAAGGCAGGAAATCATTTAGAAGTCTATTTGTTCTAAAATACAGGGTTTATCTTTACCTTATTTTGGTGATGCTAAAGAAATATAACAAGCTTATACATTGGATCCAACATTGGATGATCAGTTATCTAACCTTCTAACCTACATTTAGAGTTTCTTCCTATTATTTGTAACGTTACCAAAAATGATGCCAAATAAGCTGGTTAAAACAATACAGATGCACTGATTAGCAAATAATCCCTGCCGTATATTATAAAACAGAGTAACTGAATCTATTCTTCTTGCCATTAATTTTTTTTGCAGTGGATATTGACTTTTAATGACCTCCATGCTGCCGATGTTAGACAGTAACAAGAATGCCAAGAACCTCTGAGGCATTTTTTAGCTAGTTAGTTAAATGTCAGGAGACATTCAGCTGCCACGTGTGTCTTCCCCTGAGTCTATCCTCTCTAGTAACAATACGAGCGGGGAGAAGACAGGAATGGCAAACATTTTCAGTGCCTATTCTTTGACTCTCATGTACTGTTTGTTTTAATAAAGCAAAACTGTTCTTCTTGCCATCGTAACCATTACAGAAAAGGAAGTGACCCTCTGCAGGAACCAGACTTATGAACAGGTCTGACATGCAAACTCAGATGAATAGCAGGCGCTCATTGCCTTTGGGAAAATAACTAATGCATCTTCCCTGGGCCCTAACGTATCCAGAAACAGTTCTGCCCAAAGTCAGCTGAATTTCACTGATATAAACAGGAACAGGATCAGGCTCAAAACTCCCAAATGTGATCCCACGGAAAATTTTAGAGGACAAACATTTCTTTGAAGACTGGCACACACCCTGGTATTCCCTGAGGCATCGCTTGAACAGTTTTTTGATCTGTCCTCTAAATGTGGACGATATTATGCCACCCGATGTACTGAGTAAGCCTCTCCAGCGTGCTGCAGCGCACGATTTCACTGTTGGAAAGCTCTTACTCGAAAGCTGCCTGCAGTTGCTTAGCAGCACCCCTGCTAAAATGAATTTCTGTCCAGTGCTGCCCGCTGTTGCTCAGAGCAGCAGCAATTACTTGGTGCTGCTGTTTGGAGGAAGAAATCCTCCAGTGGCAGCTCCTTGTGCCCAAACAATTATTAGTAGTGTGATCAAAATTATAATGTTTGCAATTCTGCAGCACTTTTTTTATCAAGGAGCTAAAATATTTTGCAAGCAGTAGCTTACAGTGCCTCACAGCGCTCCTGTGGGACAGGCGAGCCTGTTTGTAGTTCTCCTATGCAGGTAATCCCGAGCCCTGCAGAGGTTGTACAGATTATCCACCATTTTACACTGGGTCAATGTCTCGGCCTGAAATGAGTCAGAAATTGTGCCTCCATCCTCTTCAAGTTCTCTGGATTCTTTTCTCTGAGTTGCAGATTGTATTTTTTCCTTATCTTGAGAAGCCTTTTGAGGGCGTCGATGTGCTATTTTTTTCTCTTCAAAGTGGTTAGTGTGGGAAGAGTAGGACTGTAGAAATAGTTGCTTTGTATCCAGACCAAGATTAATGTTGCCACTTCAGTTTTAAAAAAGTGAAATCACACTGATTTAATTTTTTTTTATATTAAATCCAAAAATAATACACTGGTTAATAATACTAGAAGTAATCTTTGTAAAACCAGCACTCCACAGTCGTCATAAAAAAATATTTCTTTAATCTTCCAGGAGACAGAAATGTTACTACCGTAGGGAAATTGGAACAGGCAGAATCTTCCTTTTGACTTCACTGAGTTTGCATCATATTCTTCCTGAGAATTGCATAGTTCATAATTTTTCCAGCAAAAAATATGATTACTGAGTTCCTGTTCTGTCTTCAGTATACTGTAGTCTAGCTCCCATGAAGCGTAATAGGATGAGCTGTTCTTTATCATGCAGACAAGCAATTTCGTTATGCTCTTTTAAGGACTTTTGTCTTCAAAATGTCTTCAAAATAAATCCTGTGACAGATTTGCTTCAAGAAAGCTTCACAGTTCATGCCCATGCGAATCATAGAGTGTGATATTCCAAGTACCTACACTTGGTGTAACTCTTCCTCTGGAGGTGATGGAGTCAGTGAGCGTACAGGCTATGCTGAGCCCTACTAAAAAAATGCTTACTTAAAATGCAGTGGAAAGTATCTTGCCTTTCTAGTGCAGGAGCATGGCTTCCAAAGCCTATTGAGTTGGCTTTGAAAGCTTGCAAAGAAAAGAATTAGTCATCAAACTTCAAAAAACTTTGTCTGGCTTAATGCACCATGTGCAGAGATATTAAAGGACCCAGTTTTGGGAGTAGTCTCTCACATCTCCCTCATTAGGCCAGTGGTATCTGTTTGTTGTTCAATCCTGAACTTAGACAGCTCTTACTGTAACTTGTTATCAAATTTCCCATCCTCCTAGATAAGATAAAAACTGCCTAGGAAGGAGATGTAAACAATATGATACTTGTCCTAACAATCCCTTGAAAAGGGAGCATGGTCTGAGCTCTGGTCAGTTGGCTCCACACACACGAGGTTAAAAGAGCAGCCTACCCTGTCAGCAGCCAAAAGACACAAGGAAGTTTTTGTGGTTGACACTCAAGTTCAAAGTAAACCTTTCCAGATTCTTTCCAAGTTAAACAAAATCCAGGGAAGGATTCATGTTTCTTTTTTTTTATTTGCTCTGCACTGACCAGTAAAGCAGACCATAGCCTGCAGCTGCTTGTGGCAGAAGACAAAAACAAAAGTCTGAAAAATCACTCTCTCTGGTGGTTTTATTTTCTCCGAGACCTTATTTGCAGTTCTTCAATGTATACCAGGCAAACCTTGGAAGAGACAAATTCTTGTCAAAGTCACATTTTAGAGGTTTTTATTATAGGCTAGGTTAAATGACTGTCTGGAGTTCCTACACATGAACTTTCTACACGGGTCTTCAGTTTACTTTATTATTAAATACTTGGTTTTGTATGCAAAATGTGAAATACAACTGCTCTTTTGTGTTTCACCAAATCGATAGCAGTTATAAATGTAATTTAAATGTGCATCAGCTTGTACGAGTGGGCTGCAAGAAGAACCTTTTCCCTCCTTTCATCCTTAATTCTTCCCTTTTGAGCAAGTTAGAGGTGATGGCTTTGCAAAATGCTTCACCCAGGTGATCTTTGCATTGAGCAGTTCATGGATTTGCTGTCCCCGGGTACTTGTGCTTGCATCCTGTTTTCTTACAACTTTATTCCTTTTAATCAATGCTTCCTCTTGATTCCTCGCTGACACCCTACCCTATCCCTGAAGAATGACGCCCTACGTGTGTATGATGCCGGCATACACCTTGGGGTCACTGTTCAATGAAGTAATTATTCATGCAAGTCATATATGAATATGAGTTTTTAATAATACGCTAATTTTAAGTAAATGAGGAATTAATACACTGTGAAAATCACTTGAAAACTTTCCTCTTCATTTTTAAGAAAAAAATTCCAATAGTAACATCACTTTGGGATGAAGATTTTTAAGGTTATTGGAGTTGTAAAGTACCTTACTCAAATAAGTGTCTACCACTGCTCTTTGTGTTCAAAGTTGGAGTGACATTAAGGCTCTTCCATTTAGTAGGGATGGCCAAACATCTCGGCAGCAAGCAGCAGAGAAAGAGGCAATTAATAAATGTGCAGTGAAAACCTGTCAGCACTTCTTTCCTTCCAAGAGCAAACTGGGAATGAAGAAACTGAATAACTGTCTGGTTCCTTCTGAAGACAACTTGACTGCAAGCTGGTGGTGAAACACCAGATTTTTAGTAATGCCATAATTCTTCCCTTACTTTTCGGAAGGACCGTAGGCTATTGGCACGTGCAGTTGCAATTTCAATTTCTCAACTGCTCTGACTACATTTTTTCAAGGAGAAATCACTGTTATTGAGTACATACTGGTAAAGGCTGAATAGTTTTAGTTTTTCACCAACTGTGAAAATAATAGACACAAATTTAGAACAGATCAGTTAGTGTATCATCATGACATACACAGCACGCTCTTCTGACCTCATCTGGCCTGCGTCTGCTCCCATTGAACTCAGTGGCACTACCCAGTTGACTTCAGTGCTGCAGGGGGGTTGGACTAAATGACCTTTAAAGGTCCCTTCCAACTCAAACTACTTTATGATTCTACGTCAAGACTGGCTTTGGCGACAGACTGATGACCATGCATTCACTGCATGTCAACAGAGGCAAGGGGTCAGCAG
>NW_010517079.1:0-43872 GCF_000687285.1 Phaethon lepturus | reverse complement strand
ACCAAGTCAAGTGTTCAGCAGAGACCTCCATGGGCCTGGCCTACATAGTTATGGTAGCCCAGCAGTTTTACAGTTATAAACTCAGTTACAGATCTAGTACTCTTAGCTGCTGCACTTTCTTTACCCCCAAAAAACTTGCTATAATTTCATTGTTACTAGCCGTTAAATTTGTGCTCCATCCACACTAAAACAATAACAGCAAATTAACAAACATTTTATGTTAGAATAAATGTCATGTTTGGCTTCCAGTTGCTTAACAGTGCTGTAAATTAATTGGATTTTACAAGTCCCAAAAAAGTAGAGCTTTACTTTTTTGTTTGCCATGCAGTACTATAATGCCATAGAGTGTGCTTTGGGGAAATAAACTAAGAGGAAATGAATGGCAGCTAATGAGTATTTGACAAAACAAGTGGAAAAATGAATACAGATCAATCCTATGTATATGTTGAACTTTGGTGAAGTGACTATGGCATTATAGACCCATGACTTGATAATCCAACCTTGTTTGCATAAGTATAAAATGCTGTGGCATGTTACCTGTGGGAAAAGTTTGCAATTAAGAACCAAATTTTAACACCTGTTTCTGTCACTGATATAGGCAGGAATACTTGACTTAACCGTAGCACCTGGTTTTTGGTCTAGTCCTGCTTTGAGATAATTTCATTACTGGTTTCAGGCCAGGCTATAGGCCATAGCATTAAGCTTTTCAGAAACTCGATTGATAGATCATTCAGTTAAGGCTGTGCAGAACACGTTACAAGATTGTGGATGTTCTTAACCTTTTATTTTCTTTATTAAAGTGTTTTTAAAAGAGAAGCTTTTGTTTCAAAGTGGGGCAGTTTAATCTGATATTTTTTATCAGATATTCATTATTGATGAGACGTTTGGAGACTGAGCCAATACACTGCTGAAAAATAATGGGTTTTACAAAAAACATGTATTTAAAACTGTTGGATTAACAAGTCATTCTGAACAGGCTTTTATGCTTGAAATACTCTACTTTGCTTTCCATTTTTTCTTTTATCTGCTTTCTTTGCTCTTCCCCTTGGAGGCAGTGAAAGTGGTCGGAGCACTCCAAGCTTATCCATGTACTCAGACAGCAAATCTTCACCTTCTGTCTATCAGCAGGCTCCTAGGCATTTCCATATTCCAGGTAGGCATTCACTGCTTAGCTTTTGATCTTCAATTGCTGGCACCTGTTTATTCACTTCTGAATATATTTTTTTTTTGGCAATTATTTGTGAACTTCAAACTGCAAGAGAAGAAAATGTCTGATGAGTGAAAATCTGTTAAATGTTAAACTTGGTTTCAGAAATGAGAGCTGTGTGCTTATGTATATTTTAAAAAATTGTGTTAGAGGCGGCACACAGTGACAAATGTTATTAAGCCTCCAAAGCCACATCTATAGTGCCACAGCTGCATAGTTCTGTTGAATTTGTGTGCCCGAGGGAAGGCTGAAGGGGGTTTTGTGTTTGGTTTTTTCCTTATCCATTTGCTCTCTGAATTAGAGTCCTATTAACATAGACTTCAAAAATAGCTGAAGGACTTTAGCCCACCGGGAAGCTTACTGCGGCTGTGTCTTTACATATGTACTATACTGTTTTCAAGTTCACATTCAGTTTACAAGCACATTAAATTTATGTCCACACTGTTTAGCTATTTTGACTGTTAAGCACATCTATCTGCTCAGTGGAATAGTTTGTTTATTTATGTTTAGCTTCTGGGATTAACATTTTTATGAACACACCGTAATTAGGCATTTCTCAGGTCTGTAGTACTAAGTAAATCTGATGTCTGTACAACGTGATATGGGAACCCTGGACTGTGGCTCTGGGGCTTTCAAAAAATTCCTGGAAGGTCAGGTCAGCTAGACAATTCAAAATACAGACAAACTATAAGATTTCCTATAAGAATATTGGGAATTTCCAACATAAACCTCTATATCTGAACATGTGCACTTTCTTCATAATTAATGGAGAAAGCCCCTTTTCAAGTGTGACTATTATTGTAGTCTGTGGTACCCTTACATGAATTTTAAGTAGTGACAAGTGTAGACAATTTCTCTGTGTTGTCTCTGAAGTACACATTGGTAGTGCAGGTGTAACCACCTACATTTCAGCAAACGATGCCACTTGAGGCATCTTAAAGCATTTTGAGGGACTTAGGGGGGCTTATGCTGCATAGGTGGGTATAGCCAACGTTTTAAATATGTCAAGGTGATAGGTAAGTCTTTATTCTCTTGTGAATGACAAATCAGTGAATGGATGCGTAGTCTTTGCTCAAGTGTTTGCATTTTAGTGTTGTTGAGAGGAGACAAGAGCAGCATGGTCTGAAATGCTTGCTTACTCTTTCATTCTTTCCTTTCTCTTTCCTCTTTCTCAGACACTGGCGTAAAAGATAACATCTATAGGAAACCTCCTATCTACAAACAGCATGGTACAGTCTGCTTTTCTCTGTTGCAGCTTTCTCTACATGTCTTTGTAAAGAAATGCATATTGACTTCCAAATTAGTTTGCTGTAGTCTTTGCATTACGTTATATCCCTATAATCTCAAATAGAAAAGGAAAAAAAATAATGTGAAAATTATATAACATTGCTGTCCAAGGATTCAGTAAGTTCTCTGAAACAGATAATGATATTTTGATTTGTCTTGGTAATTCAGAGCTGATATGAACTTCAAAGCAGTTTTCTTATTGATGGAATGATGTAAAACATGTAAATGTTGAAGGTTGCTCTCCTGTTTTCAGACGATGCCTTGGGATATCTAATTCTTGTAAATAATTCTGACTTCTACATTGCTGGGGAAAAAAATGTTCGTTGATAAGTGGGCTATATGAAATATCTGCTTTTCAGCTGCAAACTCTTCAAGCTGTAAAATATCGAGAACAAATGTAGTCACACCATGGTAGTTAGGAACAAGTTCAGTAGCTGATAACATGAGGAAGATACGATTGGAAAACCTTTGGTAGATCCAGCAACAAGATTGCTGTCTGAGTTTCTAAACAGAAAGAAATATGTGATGTTTTATGCCACTGACAATCTGACTTAAGACCCTAGTATATATGAAAAATAGAAATATAACGTCTTCATTCTTCTGTTATTATTTTTCTTGTAAATGTCACTAATTAACATCAATGCGATTTCCATGTTGTCAGTGCCTACTGTGTTCTCAGTGATGTTTGACAGTGATCTTGGTTCATGATACAGGATTAGTAATAGGAAATTCATTTTTCTAAACTGAATTGCACTATTAATCTTTGGAAACAAATATGTAGGGATTCCACTGCAATAAGGGTGCCTGGAAAGTGCAGGAGCACATTTGTAATTAAGAGAGTTACAACTGCGGTACTCCTGTACTCAGAATCACAGAATCGTAGAATCACAGAATCATTAAGGTTGGAAAAGACCTCTAAGATCATCAAATCCAACTGTCAACCCAACACCACCATGCCCACTAAACCAAGTTCCAAAGTGCCACGAAGCAAAGGACTAAAATAAAATAAAATAAAGTAAAATATGTGATATAAGTCTGTCCCACACAAAAAACTTTATTTTAATCATGATTGCACCCCTGCTTAGGAATGAATGAGAGAATAAAGTAAACATCAGAGGTGTTCATCACACTGTGAGCTAAGGCACTCTGGGGATGAAAGCATGTATCTTCAGGGATACAGGTAGGAGAACAAAGCTACGCCGCTCTTCATGGCAAGTGAAGGTCCAGCCTGTGCCTGTGAGCAGTGCCCGTTGGAGCAGTTCCTCCCATCCTCTTGCCTTCTGCAGCACTGTCCGCACACAGGTGGCTTCCCACGTTGTACGTGAGAGTGCGAAAGCTCCTTGTGCCTCTTCTCCCATACTTTGGCTTTAGCTGAGAGCTGATAACTTTCCCTTGGTGAAGGGTTAGAGGACTGCAGATACATCACTGCCTTCATGGTCAGAACAAGGAAAATACATTTTACATATTTTTCTTTTGTGGTAACGGGGGCTTTAACTGATTTTCAAATACCCAATTAACATAGTTTTAAAAATTATGCTTTTATGTCATTATCTTTTTTTTACTATCTTTCATGGAAAATAACAGTTATTTCTGTTTTGGATGAAGATCTACTTTGGATCTGATACAGTAATAGAAAGAAAATTGCCAACTGGAACAGGCTGCCCAGGGAAGTGGTGGAGTCACCATCACTGGAAGTGTTCAAAAAACATGTGGACGTGTCCCTTCAAGACGTGGCTTAGTGGGCACGGTGGTGTTGGGTTGACGGTTGGACTTGATGATCTTAAAGGTCTTTTCCAACCTTGATGATTCTGTGATGCTGTGATTCTGTAACTGATGTCTCCCAGCTGCGTGATCAGCCTGTGCACGTTCGCTGTAACCAGTGCTTCGTGCTGAAGTAACTGCACGTGCAGATCATCCGGATTTAGATAACCTCTGCGGTTTTCCTGGGTGTGGTTTTCAGCAAAGCCAGACTTGCCGATGTTTCAGTGCACTTCAGGTGTTTGTCTTTGATAGACATTTTCTGCTCAAAATACGCTGATCTTGGAGAAACTAATGTCACCTGTCAGGCAAAAAGGTAGTAGCGGTTTGGTTTAGTGCTTGATTTAATGTAATCTACCAACCTTACAGTCTCTCTTTCCTTCTTGTCTTTAGATATACAAATCATTTGAGGCAACTACTCAGTCTGAGCAAAAAAAGCTACTGGCAAAGGAAAATGTTGAATATTACAGTGGTGTTTGGAAAGATCATGAGCAAATGCAAAGTTACTATCATCTGGTGTAAATCAGCATAGCTTCACTGATTTATACAAGCTGATAATATGGCTCTGAAGTCCTGTATCCTGGCTGTGTCATTTCATTTTATAGATATTTTTGGTTTGCAAAGGGGATTCTAAGCAGCAGCTTTCTTTGTTCCAGGCCAGGCATTTTGATATCAATTTTCAGTCCATCAGATATACAGTGGATGTCTGGATTATGTCAATTTTGCACTGCTGTATGGAGTTGTTCCTTGTAATCACTGGAGTGAGCAGGGAATTAAATTATCGAGTCAGCAGTCTCTGTGGGTTAACAAGGATATACGTTTTAAACTTTCTTTTATAGACTATAGATGTTCTGAAAGGTTGTGTTGAAAATATATGCACGTTCTTTTTCTACTAAAGAGTAAAACAGAATTTACTCTAACTCAAAAACCAAAAAAATAAATGAACTTTCCTTACAATTTAGGGGGGAAAAAAAAGAAATAAATAAAATTTACCTTTTATTCTGGAATAACTCCTGGCTAAAGCGTGAGCAGCTGATGATCCAGCTCTTCAAGCTAACAGGACACTGAACTGATACATGCTGACAAGGAGCCAGAGAACATTCCTTTATTGAGGAGACCAAGTTTGAACAAACAAGCACAAAAATGTTCTTTAAAACAAGAAGTGCAAGAAGCTCTTCCAAAACATTTGGCTTTAAAAGGTTTCAGTTACAGCAGTGCCCAACAGATACGCTGTAGCTACAGCTTCTGTGTTTCTTTATAAACACCCAACTTCAGAATGAAAAAAGGGTGGTGGAAAAATGGGACATATGAGAGATCAGGCTGAGAGCTGGGGTCGGAAAGTGCAGAGTGCAGGAGCCTGCATGGTCGTTCTTTCGTGTGTGTTCATGTTTCAGAAATATTTAACATCATTCAAAGCTTAAAAAAAACCTGAAGAGGTTTGCTCTTTGGCAATATTGGCGCTGGTCCGTGTGAAACAGGCAGTTCACATTGGGGTTCACAGCAGAACTGAGTACCCCCTGTAGCGGTGAAGCTAATGCTCAGTACTGATGAAATTCAGGCCACTTGGATTTATCTGCTAACGATGTGTTGTATAAAGCCCTCTCAGGAACCTGGGAGGGGCAGACCTTCATGGCCCCCACTGGTTTTGGTTGTACTCCTGTGCAACTCTGTATAAAACGTTGGTGTTTAACTATTTTGATGTGAGATGCTCTCGAGATTCTGTGGAACATTTGAAATCTCTGAATAACACTTTGGATTAAACTTGTTTCTTTCCTTTGAAAACATCAGCATCTTGAAACAAAAACAATTTCCAAAAGTGCATCAGCTTCTCTATACGGATTTCTGATTTAGTGAGAGCAAGATCCATACATATAACCTGGAACAAGTTGTTGACTACTGATTTAGGGCATGCACCCAAAATATCAGTGAACCAAGTTTAAGTCCTTCTTGCGATGTAGGGACTTTATTTTTCATCTGTCACACATGGATATTGCTTCCTATTTATTTCTCAGAGAAGCAGCTTGCCATCTTGGGAAAATGTCCTCATCAGGAAGCTAACTGTGAAAAACTTGATTTTTTTCACAATGCTGTTTTTATTTCACGGCCCAGCTTTGTTTTGCCACACTAAATTGAGAAAAAAAAAAAAACAACACTCTACAGTTACAGATTTTCACCTCTAACCCATACATTTTTTCCTTACTGCAATTTGTCATTTTTTTAAGTATCACCTCCTCAACAAAACCAGTTAAGGTCTGGGTGTGAGCTGTGTGATGGCACCAGAAAATGAAACAGAATAGCACTGAAATGCTGACGGTGGTGGCCTTTTGACCGTGGTGTTTAGATGCAGGGCAGATCCTCTGCAAACATGCTGGCTTGGGAATC
This sequence comes from Phaethon lepturus, assembly GCF_000687285.1. NCBI lineage: Eukaryota > Metazoa > Chordata > Aves > Phaethontiformes > Phaethontidae > Phaethon > Phaethon lepturus. The sequence goes on along the minus strand of NW_010517079.1, from coordinate 37,238 downwards.
GGAGAGGGCAGATTTGTTCCCACCTTGCTGGGAGTGTTGCAGCACTTCCAGCAGTGCAACTTGATCTCCTCCTCACCTCTGAGAGTCTAATCTGAGCCATAACTTTTGTATTATAATACTATTTTCATTATTAATAAATATGTTTTCTGGCTATATTGCATTGCATGGGGTTCTTGTGTTGCTCAGGCATTGCAGTCAACCCCCTTGTAGGGCTGATTTCTCATGGACTTAAAATTATGCTAAATCATTGCATTCCTCCAGTTTTGTACCATTAAAGCTCTCCCCAAATCAACATAGAGTTGGCTAGTAGGACTCAAATTCTGGGACGTTATCTGAAATGATGTGAAATTTGGCAAAAAATCTTTCTGTAAGATTCTGAGGTGTGGCTCGATGTCTGGAACAATACTCTAGGACATAAAACACAAGGAAAAAACCACATTTGATGGTTGGGAACTATCTAATGAATAGGTTTTAGGTTTTCAGTTTTGAGTTTTTCTTCTCAGCAAGTTGGAAAGCTACAAAAAAATAAACTAATGGTAAAATACCAGCAATATTTTTTTGTTAAAAGAGTCTTTAAGAGGCCAGTATAGTCAGAAAAATGGTAGTCCTAGAATTGTGAATTTTAGCGTCTGACACAGCCTCTCTTGCAGATTTCATGAAGCGGTAATACCAAATTTGTTCCGATCTTCTTTACCGTCATTGCCTACCCTTTTTGGGAACATAGGAGGCCCAGGTGTGCAGACCACAAAATATCAGTGTAACCATGTGTACTTTCATGGTGGTGGTGACACAGAAGAATGCAGAAATTACTTGCTCCATGTGCAGTGACCATATAAATCTGTCTCTAAGTTATGGTGTAGGTTTCTTCCCAGCAATCATTCCCCAAAAGTAGTTTCTTCCTAAAAAGATAGGTTCAAATAATACATTGTCTAAATTCACTGTATGCCTGAAGGATGAGTATTACTGTAGTAATTTCAAAATTATTTTAAGTAATTCTGTGAAACCATAGCTCTACATACTGAATTTTCTGCCCAGCTCTGGGGTTTTTTTAATTGTTTTTTTCCCCTTTAAAAATATTTGGCACATAATCACAGTCAAAACAAAAGACAAAAAATATGTAACCTCTTCTAATTTTTAAAATCAACTTAATCTTCCAGCAGCAAGAAGATCAGAAGGGGAGGACGGGAGCTTGGATCAGGACAGTAAGAAGGTAATGATCAGAAAGAACAAAAGGGAGTAGTTTGTTGATCTTTCTTGAAGCAACTGTTTTTTAAAACGTGTTTAGACATAAAGATATTTTTTCATATAACTGAAACAATCATTACTACTTTTAGGTCTTTCCAAGAAGATATAGAAAAGCTTAATATCTCACCCAGAGGGTTTAGAATCTATATTCTACAGTAAAGAAAGAAATTGAGATTAAGAGCAATAAGCTCATGGATTTTCACTCCGTCTCAATATATACACTGGTGATTCAGCTAAGCCTGGGGACTTTTACTTAGGGTGCATGTTAACATACAAGAAAAATGTTAATAGCAGATTAATTATAAGAAAATAACATAGTGCATCTTCTAAAGGGGAGGACAGTGGGCAGCTGAATTAGCAGAGATCCTCAGCCCAGCTGCAAAAGTTTCTGGTAGCTGTGACGTCTAGTGGGGAGTCCCATGATATGGTCAACTTGATGTCTAGTGGGGAGTCCCATGATATGGTCAACTTTTGTAACGTGGTAAATGTTGGTGCGGGATGTACCAAGCATAAACGTACAGTCCATTCACAGGACTTGTGAAGCAGGAGAACTGCATTCAGATCTTAAATCCTGAATCCTATAATGGGCTTTTACTCTCTCCAGCTAAAGACCAGTTGGCTTATCCTGAAAGGGGACATGGACACCAGAACTAATTCCCCGGATTCGGACACACGGTCCCTGTCTCTTACTGCCGGAACCGACAGAGAAAACTTCCCGAGGGCGCAGGAGGGCACGACTGCCGGCTACTCCCGTGAGTACTGCATCCCCCGGCCCGCCGGCGCTGCGGGGTGGGAATGAGGCAAGGGAAGGTGGCCCTGCCGCAGCCTCGTCCACGTAGCTCTCTAGCTGGCTTTATGCTTCATTTCTCGATCATAATTACACCTATTTGTCAGCTTGTTTTGCAATGGCTTGTAAGCGTTCAGTGCCTTCAGACTTCGATAGTGAAACTATTTGTAGTTTCCTGTTAGTGAAAGAAGCAGCATTGCTTGTATAAAGAAACTAGTGTCTCTCTGGAGAGCAGAGGTTCCTTACCACAAAACCCTGCCCCACATTAATACATAAAAGTGCCTATTTATTATGTGATACCTATTTTCAATAGACAGGGTGGTAGTATCAGGCAGATTGTTGACTTCTGCTAATTACTCCTTGGTAAAGACTATGTATGTTGAATCTTGTTAGAGCCATTTCTTCTGTGTCGTGATAAGCATAAAGAACACTTTGCTCCAAAGGTTAACTTAGAATAGGCATTTTTTGTTATTGCTCACAGTTATACCTGTAAGTTCACAGAAATCTTCCAGGTGGAATAATGGGGTAATTTTGTTACCGAATACTGGTCTGAAGACCATATGCCCATCCAAGCTGTCAGTACCAAAAGCATGTTCTACACATTTCTTACTCCGCATTTCAGCAAGTCCAGAGGTGAAGGAAATGGTCATCAGAATCAGGTCTGAATTTTACTTTTAGATGACATAAATGACAAAAAAATAGCTTAAATTAATTTTAAAAGATATCTTGGCCATTCCTGTCCCTGCCTTCTCCACTTTACACCACACAACAGTAGCAGGTCATCCGGGGTAAACAAGTTGGGGAAGCAGTTTTCCAAAGAATGCATCCAATGCGAGGCATGTCTGGCAGCAGGGCCAGGATGTCAGTCTTGTGGGCATTTTGGTAATGTGATAGCTGGCTCCATCAACTCATATTAAGGAAATTATGGCTTAGCTATGCAAAGGAGAGGAAAAAACAGATGCTACAGTCTGTCACAAGGCTGTAACAAGATAAAGAAGAAAAGTTATTTTAGATCATCAGTCTCACTGGTCTAACCTGAAGGGAGTTGATTCCTTAGTCCTCCCCAGGCATCACGTACATGTGCACAAGGTGTATTGTAGGATTCCCTGTGCAGGGGAAGCCAAGTCTGACCACCTCACACACCTAACATCTCTAAGTCATTGCCCAGAAATGAACACCTAAACCTTTCATTTTAATGTGCACATCGGGTATGTTTGGAAGCTTTCTGGAGTGGTTCTGATGCTTTTCTACACATGCATTGAGGGAATAGTTCTTGTGTGCAAATTTTAGGTAGGGAGAAGTACGTAGTACACCAAGAACTGTGTTACACAGGAATAACATACAGTGTCAATTTTTTCATGAGACTATTGCTACACATGTCACTCTTCTATACTAGCATTTCTTTTATGTTTTTTTATTATCTTGGGAATGTGGAGCTATTAAAACTAGAAATGCAAAAGATGCTTTACACCTCTGTCACGGTCAATATCACCTGTGGGCCGATGGTTGTGTAGTGCATTTTCAGTTGTTTTTTCTCAGCATTTCTCTATCCCTTGTGAAAGTTGGCCCTCTTATCCAATTAGCAGCTACACAAAAATGACATTGAGGAAGTTTTCCTGACATTCACGCTTCTTTTTTTTCCCTTTCTTTCTGATTTTATTCAGCTACCTGACTGTTTTATTACCGATGGACATCCTAAGTAATTCCTTCTCTACTCAATGTTTCCCTGTTTAGTTCTGAGTATTTGTAATCCTTCACATGCCCTGTGGCAAATAGAAGGGTAGCTTCTTGCACTTACGGTTGAGAACTCTGACATTCAGCCCCATCTCTGTGGCATAGTCAGGCAGTATCAGAGAAAATAAACTTTTTGGGTATAGGTTTGGTGCCAAATGGTTACATGCAGAGTGGAGGGGTTAGCAGGTATCAGACAGCAAGTCTCTGGTGGTGTGTTCAAACGTACTGTGCAAACAGCCCTGCATTCATCCAGCCAGCCAGCCAGCCAGCCAGCCAGCCAGCCTCTGAGCAAACCAGAGAAGGGTTATGCTGCTCTAGAACATATTTAGCCACATTACGTTAGCTATAGGCCCAGAAGAATACATCTAACAGCAAAGCACATCAGTATAAGGCTTGTGTAATTAGCAGGCATCTGGAGTGGAGCTTGCTCATGTCCAGCTGCATTGAAGACTTAAGCATCAGGGACTGTATCTCCTTACACAACCTGTATAAATGTGTCTTGTTTCTGTACATGTAGATGTTTAATAGTTAATCATTTGCCATAATTCATTATTTTAAGCGTCACATATTTAGGAAAGCAGACATCTAGCGAGCTGTGTAACCCTTGCTCTTCATGTGTCCCTAATGTGGTGAAAGGCACCTCAGAATATCCAGGTTAGAGTGAATGTCATACTGGAAAAAGCAGGAGCTGTATCCATGCAGAGAGTAGCTCATGTTCAGATAGTGCCTAATTAGGGAGAAAGATTGCTTTATCTTGGCCAGTTACTCCAGAAAGTTTACTGTAACAGTACAACTGCAGTTGGATGTGATAATGAGCAGTATGTAGTTGTTGGCTTTTAGTGTTATATTTTTTCTTTATATTAAAAAACCAAAGCAGCAATATAAAACATGTTTAACTTTGCAACTAAGTTCACGGGAAACAGAAGCTAAGTGAAATACAGTTCCCACTGGAGTCAGTGGGTCTTTTCTCGCTGACTTGTTTTGGGCTACTCTAGACTTTATTCGCCTCTTGGATTTTTTCCAGCCGGCCACACGATGTCACTTGTGCCCACAGATGTGGCTCAGTCTTGGCAGCCTGGGAGGCAGCTCCTCAGCTTCTACGTGCTAACGTGAATTGCGTTTGTTTTCAAACTGTGGTCTTTACCTTAATGCATTTTTCCCTGGTAACTGAGTAATACTATTTGGCGATAGAACAAAGCCATCCCACCGTCTTTTGTGTAGCCCAAGAGGACAAGAAATTGAACTCTGCACGGATGTTCAACACCAGCAGCTTTTTCCAGGCAGGACTAGAGATTACAATTTTGTGGCAGATACGTTCGCTCTATCTCAAAGGTGTTATACTCTTTGCCCTCTGGTGTCATTACCATTCAGATAACAAGCAATGGTAAGTTTCCAGTTTCCAAACTGGAATAGGTAAGGCATCCATCTAATTCAGTATTCATCACTACGTGCCTGTATCAGACATGGAAACCCTATGCAGGACTTAAACCAAAAGTTATGCTTGTAGTTTATAGCACTCCTCAAATGGTGGTTGATTATGTTTCTAAAACATCTCTTGGTTTTATAGATCATCTTCATATTGCTGGCTTAAATAAATCAAGCTCATCAAGCCTTCTTTCCTGCGATGAGCTTTCATTGCTCCAGTTATTCTGTAGGCCACTAGTCTGGTGGAGTTAATTTAACTCCCTTGAACACTGATGAACAAGAACAGCAAAAAAGATTCTGCTGGGATCTCCTGTCACTGCCTGAAAACACTGCAGTTATATCTTATATGTATCAGGACAGACGTTTCCAACTTTTGCTTTTTTTTCCACTTATATTAGCAACTCAAGGTCATCTTGTGATTGAGCTGTGTATCTAAGCCTGTCTCCTTCTCCATCAGTTCCAAATTATGAGCTCTCAGCTTAAACAGTAGAAGTTTGGGGTATTTCTTAGTCCCCAAGTGCATGACTTTTCCCATGAATTATTAAAGTTTATCCTGTTTTTATTACTCAAATGTTCAAGGATATCCTGGTCCTTTATGATATCTCAATCATCCTCTGTATTGGCAGTGCTTTATAACTTTGTGTAGACAGCAAAGTATATTAGCCCATTACTATTTTCGGTGTCTAGATTTTTAGTGAAAATGTTAGGCAATTTCAGCTCAACACTGGTCCATGCTGACACACTTCTCTATCAGCTCTGCTCAGTTCTCACTACCCATTTCTTACATTTCATTATTTACTTACTGACTCTATAATTCCTCCGATAAACCCTGTCTTCTCCAGATTTGCATTTAATTCCATGTGTGGCCAAATACCAAACACTTTAATGATATCACATTAGAGAAGATCCAATAAAATTTATGTTGTGCAGAACTCATTTCTCAGAATCACAGAATCACTAAGGTTGGAAAGGACTTTCAAGATCATCAAGTCCAACCATTAATCCAGTGCCACCATGTCCCCTAAACCATGTCCTGAAGCGCCACATCCACATGTTTTTTGAACACTTCCAGAGACGGCGACTCCACCACCTCCCTGGGCAGCCTGTTCCAATGCCTGACCACCCTCTCAGTGAAGAAATTTTTCCTAATATTCAATCTAAACCTCCCCTGGTGCAACTTGAGGCCATTTCCTCTTGTCCTATCGCTGGTTACTTGGGAGAAGAGACCAACACCCTCGTCGCCACAACCCCCTTTCAGGTAGCAGTAGAGAGCGATGAGGTCTCCCCTCAGCCTCCTCTTCAGCCTTCTCTGAACAAAGCAAGCTACCAAGCAAGTCTGGCACTGTGTCTTTAACTTACGTATGTCAAACCAATTAAAATCTATGTGAATATCATTTATTTTCTATTTACTTCGATGATTTTGTTCAGCCTTTCCTTAAGTTTTCTGTTGGAAGCAAACTGATAGTTCCTCATATCTTTTTCCACTCTTAAATATAAGAACCATAGTTGCTGTTCTCCAGTGTAAGAGGTGTTGGACTTGCAATTCGATGTGAGCCTGTCGCTCACTGCTTACATTAAGTGCTTTGAATTATGTTTCCATCACGGCTGTGATTCGTTGGTGTACCTCTATTCCGTTAGGTTTCCCTCATTGCTCAGTGCTTTTTACCTTTTGTTCCTAAAAACGGAGCTGAAATACTCTTTCAGTGTTGGAGCCCTACCTAGGCTACCTTTCACCTCTGCTGTGTACCGACATAGCCTAACTCCCAGTGACCCCATTTCTTCTTTCCTTGTTCTCTTTTTATTTGGATAGCTGGGGAACCTTTTACTATTTGTTTTAATATCATTTTCAGTGTTTAACTCAGCTTGACTTCTGGCAGTTCTTGCTTTATCTCAGCACATCATGAGCTCTTTGCTGATCCATCTTTTGTTTTTTCTTTCTGTATGCTTATTCCTAATCATCTCCTTAGGGTATTTATTAATCCAGTGGGGTCTGGATTCCCTTCCTGCATTCCCCTTTGGACACAGATTGCTAACGTTTTTGACAGAAAGAAGCATTGTACATTCAGTTCTTTGAGCTAACTGACTTCTCTAACTCTTTCCATCAATTTATCAAAATTTTCTGTACTGGAATCAAGAATGTTTATGACAGACATGTTTGCTCATCTTCTGTTTCATTTAAACTGATTCAGCTTGTCACTTCTATACAGTGTTATTTTTATTAACCAGAAACTAATCTGAAACACTTTTTATCCTTTCACTGACAAAAGGAACTTCCAAACTTTCTTATTAGTATTAAAACTAAGGTTGTACAGTTGTTTCATACTGACCGCGCACAGTTTCATCATTATGAAAATTACATCCAGTTTGTTCATGGTAAAACCACTTTGGCAATTTTTTCTATCTTAAAATTCACTTTCTCTTGAGTGTTTATACTCTCAGTGATTTACTTTATCCATTGCTATACCTTTATTTATGCTTTTTTCCCACTTGAGGCAGTAGAAGTTTTAAAGAAAGCAAATTCTTTTTTGGTGGGTGTTTTTTTTAAGTCGTATGATACCGGCCCTTCTTTTTTAAGAAACAAAACCAAAACCAAACCACATACATCATGATCAGAAGTGATGTAACTCTAAAACGACGGTACCTTTAATCCCATTTTCAACTCATGGTTTAACACCAAGTTGGAGGGCAGGTATTTCACAAGCTCTCAAATCTGCTTTACATCACGTAGTTGCATAAGGCTTCTGTAATGTGAGTCCCATAACGCTCTTCATGTCATGCCTGGTAAGGTGAGTGCATCCTGGCATGCTGTTGTTTCTATTATAGACATTGCTACATGTGTTTGTGTACATCCAGTACAGAGGAAAGATGAGCATTGCTCAGTTACGTTTCATCCTGCTAATAGAATGTACATGTTGACCTTGTAATTGCTCTTTCTGGTTGCTTTCTGTGTTTTAGTAGGCTGTAAAGGATTTACAAAAAAACACAGCGGTATGTTATGTCTTTTACAGGATTTCCATATTCTAAATCTGCTTCTCTGCCTGGTTATGGGAAGAACGGCTTGCATCAGGTAGGTATACATTTAAATGCATTCTCCAGGCAATAGTGTATCATAAATAGGCAGCTTAGTAACTACTTGAAAATCTACACAGTAATAACACTTCAAAGGCGTTTCGGCTGCCAGCACTGTCTGGCAGATTCATACCCCATGCAGGTTACGTTTGTCTGTCTGCAAGAGGAAGACAGACTGAGGCTTCTCCTTTTGACCATGTGTGTCATGAGCATTAGGAATCTCGTTTCTCCTCCCGAAACAGAGGTCCAAAAGGTACAGGCTGCACATACTAATAGATCAGAGTATAGCTTGAATTAAAGATAGAGAGGGTTAGGCCTATAATTAGGCAAGTAATGATCTTAGAGAAAAGGGGGAGTAGCCCATATCCATTGCATTTCTTGAACCATCTGTTCTGTTTTTTTCCAGTATGCGCATATATATATATATACACACACACGCGCATATATATACACACACACACAGAGTCATTGTACTTTTAAGGCAGGGGAAGGAGCAATACAGAGAGGATGTCAGGCAGCAGTCTAGAAAGCAAAATGCATAACAAAATCGTGATCAGATCAGACTAGGGGTTCTTTTTCTAATCCTTTATTACAATTTTTGCAATTCCTCAGGAAAAAGGCATCTTTGACACTCTGGTCTCTCTTTCTCTCAGGCATCCAGCATTATGGGTTCTCAGTTCATGACTTGAATTTTTAGGTACAAATAGTAATAAGTTGGCAATATATAGACACATAGGCACTTACATTTGAAGACTGATTTGTCTTTAAATTGCATGGACAGGATCTCATTCAAATTCCTTCCTTCCATCCAAGGAAGATGTGAAACCTGCAAAAGTACATGAGCAGGATCAAACTTCCCCAATGATGAGTTAATCTGCAGGTCATTAGAAGGAGCTACAAGAAAGGAGCTGAGAGAGTAGCTAAACTAATTTTTCAGTAGCTACTGAAATGGCCATCCCTTTGAGTTAATATTACAAGATTAATTGTGCCTGTGTTGCTTTAATACCCGACTGCTTGAATTCCTCTCTGAAGGAATCAGTGGCACTGCAACTTGATCAAATGAGAATTAGGAGTTAGAAAAGGTCTGTCCCCGCTTAGGAGTCAACAGCTTTTTTCTGAATATTCAGAATAACTGTTACCAGTAACCTGAAGTGAGCAGGGGACCGACTTGTGCCCAGCCACTGCACTGGTGAGGCACCAAAGCCATCAGAAGGCTCCATAGCGATGAGGCCAAAGCAGAACTCCGTCAGCAGTGGAGTTGGCTGCGCTTGCAGGCTGAAGCCAGGCAATGTCATATGAAAGCAGCAGATGGCAGCAGTTGTCCCCCTTCAGGGGCTCTAACCTCGCAGCCGAAAACTGGAAAAGTTGAAAAGGCTGTTCATGGTCAAATCCTTGAGGCCAGAATTCTTCTCAGAATGGGTGTCCTCCGTTTGGATTGCAGGTTCATACCAGCTTTTGTGGTTTGTTATTTTTAATCAGCCATCCCTGTGCTGAGTAACAAAATAAAAAAAAAAAAAAAAAAAGGAGCCGTGCAGGTTATTGTGAGTATAGCTGTGCACACCATTGATAGCCTACCAGGCAAACATGAGACTCAGGGGGGAAAAAAAATCATATAACAGTGCTTTTCTGATCTCCTATAATGTTTGTCATCATAGCATTTGCCTGCAAAGAAAAAAGACAGTGAGTCAAACAAAGCTGTGGCACATACGCAGTTCTCCCTGGTCTTTAGTGGCATCCGCAGGGTGAAGCGGAAAGCAGAATGAGACAAGTTTCAGTGCAATGTTGAATGATCTGGTCTGCTGTAACAGCTGCAGGAAGATGTCTGCATCGCAGGAAAAGGCAACTTCAATCTCACTTTAGTGCCAGGTCTTCAAGCAGGGGTGCCTGGTGGCTTTCTGACACCTTTCTGCCTCATTGAAAGCTGTGGGGAATCAAAGCTCGAAAACCTCCAAAGGGCTTAGGGCTGAGGTGGGTTGATACAACACTGCAGTTGCCTCTCGGAGTGATATCCAAGCTCCAGCCGTCACTGGTCTGTGGGAGTTCGCGGCGCAGGCAGCAAGCTGCAGCCGCTGTGCCTCCGAGGACCCCGGCGTGCACTTGAGACCCCGTCCTCGCCTGCAGGCAGAGCTCCATCTCTGCCGACACCGGTCGGGCGTGTGCGAGCACTCGGGACTCCTGCCTTGAGCAACTGGGTCAAGTCTGAATGAAACTCTATTCTCGTTCTCTCTCACAAGGATCTGCAGTGGTACCGTCTGCTTTTCTTCCTTCTCTCAACAATGTGCAGAGCAATTTTGTGGTGTGTTTTGCTGCTACATTGCTGCTTTCTTTCTCTTTCAGCCTGAAAATATGGGCCAATACGAAACGGACCAGGAGTCAAGCTGGGGGATGAAAGGTACGTTGCAGTATCATTTCCACTCCAGTTCATGTTTTCTTCCTTTAGGATACTCATTAACATCTTGCCGAAGGGATACTATTCTGAGATCTTTCCATAGTTCACTTAAGACTGACGAGATAGAGACCCAGCTCAGCATCGTGTTTATCACAGAGAATCTTCTTTTTATTTGACCGAACATAAAGGCCTGACTGAAGTCCTGCATCATGAAGTGGTGCAACCATGTTGAGTCAATCCCAGTATCCTCAATAAGCAGCAAGAGCCTCTGGTTCTCTTTGCTTAGCAGGTGGTGGTCTCGTATCAGAGAGAGGAAGAAATTTAAGATAATCACTCCTTCAAGACATATCTAAAAGAAGTCCATTGTGCTTCTTGTTTGTGCTACAGTGTGGTTAAAATGTACAAAATTCAAAAAGCAGATTTATTTGCATTCATTTTTTTATTACAGTTTAAGTGGACTGTGAACTTAATATGGAACTTGGGTTGGAATTTTCAAAAGAGCTGAACAATTTAGGAACATACATCTGCTCATGAGGAAGAGTAGGATTTTTTGTTTTTCCAAGACATTTAATCTTGTTTTAAAAATCTTACGCTAATGCTCCATTTCATGCCCTGATGTTGATACAAATCTTTGTCTCTATTTTTGAATAATTTAAAGTACAGTTTTTGAACTTCTCTCCAATTTCATTTCAGACCATAAAAAGGTCTATGAAAACATACTGGCTCTCCTGGTTGCATTTAATTATCGAAGTGAATAGATGACCTGGTGGCAGTCACATCTTATATAGTCGTATACTGACCTAACTAGAATACTCTTGTGCTAGTTTAGATCCAGAAATCATTGTCCCCGCACACCCAAATCATCTTGTCTTCACTATCCTTATTCCCACTGCAGTCAGTCCAAGAGCAGGATGTTGGCATCTTGAAATATTGTATTAACTCAGTGATTTTCATACATGTTCCCAAACTGACATGCCTATAGTAATCCATATATTTTAACTGTTTTCAGTAAAGAACAATAAGGGCAGGACTTTTGGATGACAAACTGACTGACTTAACTCTGCACAAAAGCCTCCTGTAAAAAGAAATTCCCTGCCTTGCCAGACATACTCAGTGTAACCCAATGGCCTCAGGAGATGGATTTTCTGTAATAAGCCTTTGATTTGAAGGACTATCGTTTCGGTAATAGACAGTGTTCTAGGCATTCGCAGCAGGGGGGTCAAATGCTTGCTACGCATGCAGTTACCCAACAGCTATTGAGAGGAGAGAATTGTAGTAGCATAACAAATTGCTGATGTACCTAAGCGTTCATTGCGGTGACTCCAAAAGAAGCCTATAAATTCTAAACGGTGAACCTGTTCTCATTCTCTTGCAGAATACAAGGTAAGAAGGGCTTTTCCAACACTGGAAGAACAATCAGATTCAGCACTTCCTAGCAAGGTTACATGTGTTTCTTTTTTTATTTTATATTTTGTTAATTTTTGTCCCAGTGAAATATTTGTCAAATCAGGATGCAAGTATGTACCGTTTAAATTAGTAAGTTCCCCACACCAGAATCAGATTTGGCTGGAGTTCATATGCGCTTGTCTTTTTAACAGATTTATCCTTACGAAACACTTATTGTAACAAACCGAGTGCGTGTGAAATTGCCTAAGGATGTGGACAGGACCAGGCTGGAGGTAGGAATGATGTTTGCTTGATGGCTTTGCAAGTCTTTGTCCTGTTTGTTCACCGTCTTAGATATTCCTGTACCCGAGTAATAGCAATGGAAGAGGAGAGAAGAGAGGAGTAACATTCTATATTATATTTTATTTCAAAACACTAGTATGTAGGCAATTTAACTAAAAAAGAATAGCCAAAAGCCTGGCAAATGTCTGACCAAATGGTGTTTTACAGAGATACTGATGAAACCCACTAGTTTTGGTTGATTATACAGGGTATTGAACATTGGAACGGAGAGGGTGGAAACTTGTTTTTTTTAAATTCCTATAAAAACCACCCTCTGAATAACCTGAGTATTATAAAAAAGCTCCGTTTATCCTGCAAATACATGGACCTGTGTTTCTGGTCCCTTGTCTTATTCAGCCTCCCCTTTGGCCGTGTGATGCACGATCACTGTGCTACAGATTTGCTGTAGCATCTACCTCTCTCAAAGAGTGGTAGTATAAGCTGGAGAAATGCAAATACAGCTTATCATAATGGAAAGCTTAGTTTCCAAAGGCCAAATCCTGAAGTTGATGTTCAGGCAAAATTCATGAAGTTGACTTTTTTTGACTGAATAATGACAGGACTTACCTAAAGTCTCACCTAAGACTCACTTAAATTATTAAACTAACATATCTTTGTGTGAATTACTATTAAGAAGAAGAGATAGTTCAATAAAAATTTTGTGATTAACAATATTGGACTTCTGTGAAGATTTTTATTTAAATAAGTTTATTGTATTTTTAACTTGATAATGTGACAGGAAAAGAAGAAACAAACTTTAATCTTAAAGCAAAAAAAGAAGAAGAACTATGAAGTAGCAGAAAGTTCCTCATTAAAGATGAAGCTTTTAAAAAAAATTCATTTACCAAATTCTTATACATGTAGTATATCTTGGAAATGGTGTATGTTCTTAAATACTTCAATGTGCTTGTAACTTGATTACCCAGCAAGTGATTGTGAGGAAAGAAAAGCCTTAAACATGTGCTGTTTTAAGCCTGGGGTACATCAAGACATGATAGCAATAATAAAAAGCATATTGAGTCCAGAAAAAGAAGCAGGGAGTTGGAGGGATGCTCATCCGGACACATCCTATAAAGGATTCTTTTATATATATACACATATATTTTGTATATATTAAAGAATAGAGCCTTTGTTTAAACACATCAGGCTGGTCTGAATAGCAAATGCAGCTCCAAATTGCTTTTTTAAGACGACACATAGTTTGCTTTGGGTGGATCATGCCTGTCCTGGCTGCCATTATCCGTAACGCACACACTGGCCTCAGCTGGGATTGCTGTTAGTTTAACAGCCGAGTTGCCGGGTCTGACACACACCAGGTGCGGCCCAGAGCCCGGTGGCCCAAGGAGCCCCACCACGGCAAAGATCTCACAGAGGTTTGCCAAAGAATGGTGCACAAGGTCTGCTTCAAACCCGCACCAGGAGAGCGGTGAGGGGACCAGGCTGATCCTGCTGGTTGCTGCACTGTGTGGAACATGGGTGTTGCAGGAAGGACTCCTTTCGAGACCATCTCACATTTATTAGGGGTTGGTAGATTTTTAAACAATTAAATTAGCAGTGTTTTAATAGGATTATAGCTACTGGAAAAACAGAGGCAGCAGCTCATCTGCACATTCAAACCATACGCAGGGGTGAGTGGCAGGCATAAACTGCTGCCTTCCCAGCCGGCCTCTTCCCCTCCTCCCTGTCCCTTCCTTCCGCATTGCAGAATTGCTGGAAATAAGTAGCCTTGCACAGAAAAGCAGTTTATCGTTATTTCCTCTTGTGGCAGAAGATGATGTCTGTAACTTAGTTGCTGACTTGTGCCTTCAGCAGATTTCAGGCTTGGGCAAGACCCAGGACCCAGGGAGCCCAAGACTACGTGGGTTTATAGGTTTGCCCAGAAACAGACCAGGATTAGACACCCACACCCCTCCATGTGTGTGTAGAGAACCCACTTAACATATTTGGGTATCCTCAGGCATTTGAGGGGCAACACTGGGAATACTGGAAGCAGGTATTGAGGTGAGATTTCACCTTTTCTTGAGCACCATCTCACATTTGCTACAGGGTACGGTTCAATGCTCACAGATCTTGAGGAGGCAAGAGCCCTCTCCGAGCAGAATGGGTTGCCAGCTGGTCTTCTGCTTTCATCCTGCACAGCCAGCATCACTCGTGGAGGGCTGGGTCTGCCTGCAGAAGCGGTGAAGGTGACACCACTGCCAAGCCCATGTATAATCCAAACTGTAGAGTGATTTATCTAGGAAAATCTTTTAAGACAAATCCATGTTCTCATATTCCAGTTTTGTTACAACTGGTTTTGAGGGCTGAAGCCTCACCTTCCTCTCGCTGCTGCAAATCAGAAGCAGCTCCTGGGTGCGATGACTGTGGACAGGGTACAGGTGGTGTTAGTGGAAGGAGACCTAGAACCGCTACGTTCTATATCAGCCATCAAACCTGAAATCATACCGTGTCCAGTATGATTAACATCTGATTTCCTGGACTAGGAAATCAGGAGCAATAAGGTGAATAAATCTGCTAGCTTTATTTATAAATGAGCTAGCTTTATTTAATGGCTCTCTTGCAAGCTGACTTGAAGCGGTCTCCTGTTTGTGAAGCGATCTGTTGTGAACTTTGAGTGATCCAGCATAGATGTCATGGAAAAGGCACTGTTGTTTGTCTCTGATTCCCTCTTCCAAGGGACATCTTCTATATTGAATGTTCCCGTCATGAAAAGTGAACTCAAGTAAATGGTATTAGCTCCTTGGGTCAAATTAAGAGAGGCTGCAATGGAGGCCTGGGCTAATGGTCAAGGACAGCAGGAGGGTGGGGTTTTAATGGGTGGTAGTGTTTTTCTAACTTTGCTCCCATTGTGAGTATTTTTTAGATTACGCTGTTGTGTAAGAAATTTATTTTAAGGATTATAAAAAATATTTTCTTGTAAAAAGGCATATTTTTCTAAGCCCGAGAGGTATCTAGAGATTAGGAAGGCTCAACTGGTAATAAATGCATTCAAATAATAGGAATTCTTTCTTCAAAAACACATATATCTGAGTGTAGAAATGCTCGGCATGTTTTTGTTTGCTTGTTCTAACTCGGCAGTGAGGCAGAAGTAGCCCAGTTCATGGTGCTCCTCCAGGAGATGTTTATGCCAACAGTGAACTAATACATGCAACACTGAGAACTAGTCGCAATAAACGACCTGCTGATTTTTAAATACATTACTGGCACTCTGACTTTTGAATGAATAGCCTGGATCTTTGTTTAGTATAAGCTGATTAGAAATGTGAGGAATTTATACTAGATAAGGATTTGGCCCAGGAATTTTTTTAGAAGTTTCTCTCTACCACAGTGCTGTTTATTCAAACATTAGATGAATGGAGCAGCATTCCTGTGAGCTATTCTAATGGGAAACGGTGAAGAACAAGTTAATTCAGGTAATGTTGCAGAACGACAAAGCAGTAGGACAGGAGTGGATTGCACATTCTGGGTGAAGAAGAGGAATTGCCACCCTCACCGCGTCTGCAGATGACACAAACTGGGGAGGAGAGCTGCTGATGCTCTGGCGAGCAGAGCCTCTGTTCAGAGGGACCTGGCCAGGCTAGAGGAATGGGTCGACAGGGACTGAATGAAGTTCAGTGAAGGTAAATCCAGATTCCTGCACTTGTGACAGAATAAATGCCATTCGTCAACACAAGGTGGGGGGAACAGCTCTGCAGAAAAGTACCTGATGGTCCCAACGGAAAACATGCTGAACAGCTCAGCAGCTCACCTTTGCAGTAAAGGGGTTATAGAGGAAAACATACCCTTCTCAGAAGTAGGCACTGGAAGGCCAAGGGGCAACAGTCACAAGCTGTAGGAAGGGAAATTACAATTAGACATAAGGGAAAAGTTCCTCATTGGAGAATAGTGCACTGGAACAGGTTGCCCAAGAGGCTGTGGAGTCTCCATCCCTGGAGGCATGCAAAACTCAGCTAGACAAGGCCTTGAGGCACGTTGGCCCTACTTTGAAGACCTCCATAAGTCCCTGATTTGCTTAGGTTGGTATATTCTGTGAAGACAAAGCCTTAACATAAAATGATTACATAATAGGATTATTTGGTGCTCTTGCTGCAATAGCATTCGAAAAAATACATGATTTGGTCTATCTTGGAACATTTTATCAAAAGGATGATTTTATTATGCAGGGGCTTAAATAAACGTGTCCTGGAGCAAACAACCCTATTTTGGACAGCTTAAGTCCTGAGTTTCCACGGCCTAAGACATCACCTTTGGATGGTACACGTTAGCACGTTCCTTATCTGCTGGTTTCCCAGTGGTGGTCCACATGATCTGTTGTTTTTTTTTCCTGAGGAAGTTGGGTTATGGACACTTCTAAAAATCTTGATGCCTCTTTTAAGTACTTGAATACGTTTTATGATTTAGGCCTTGGGCTCCTAAAAGCATACACTTGATACTTTTATCTTAGATTGGATATTGTTTGCCTGTTCAGTCACAGCAACATGATTCAGTGCTTGGACATCCAAATTGATGGTTCATGCCCAGCTGCATTGTGGTTGGTTTTTTTTTTTTTCCCCCTGCAGTTGCTTTTATCGCAGAGTATAAGATTTCTTTTGTGGTCACAGGCTGGTGGTTTTGAAAGCCAATATAGGTAGAGTCTTCCATTTGGTAATCGTCTTTCAGTGTTTTCATTTGATTTTCTTATCTTAATGTATCTTAGTTTCTTTAGTCTTTTCTTTTGAATGTCAGAGAGTTAAAAGCATTATTCATTCATGCCTATCAAATACAGTAGAAAGTGAATTATTCCACTTTTGTTTGAGCCAGTTCGTTCTTTGTTTAACAAGGATACACTGAAACAATTGCTAAGGGAAAAAATATTCTGGAATGTCAAGTAGCAAGCCTTCATCTGCCACCTTGTTCTCTTGTAAACAGAAATGAGAGCTTTAAACATGGGTGCGGTCTTGTTTGAACAGAGCACTCACATTAATTCAAACATGCTTTTCCTCCTGAAACTGCTTGTCTGGATTTGTTTTAGGGATGACATTTTTTCCACTATTTTTTATTCAACAATCGCCCTGGGTTCTAGCCATTTGGGCTGCAACCATTTTAGGACTGGTTTCCAGTAATTGAGCCTGAATTTGTAACAGCCCCAGCTTCTAGATGTCATTCATACAAGTAGCGTTGTGTGTCCCACCTCCTACGGAGCTCAGATGGGGAAGAGCAGAGCAAAACTGGAATTCCGTGCCTTTAGCGGAGAGAAGTGCAGTTTGCAGTTTGGGGCTGGATTTGAGGTTACGGGCTCACTTCACAGTGAAGCTCATAACCTGGAGTGAAAAAGTGCAGTTCACTGACTTCAGTGGAACTTCACACTGTTTACCTTGAAAAACATTTGTGTGGTATTTCTTGTTCTAGGCATATGCTTGTGTTGCGATCGGTGATGGATGTCTGTATCAGTTTTCAAAGCCCTTACAAAAGGAGCCATTATAAAATGAAAATATGCATTCGAAATTATGTGATATGTATGAAAGCTAATTCCTATCAGAGTGGAAATGCTGTAGGAGTGAACAGAGATCAGGTGTGGAGCATTCAAATTGCAGATGCCCCAAAGCCCAAACTAAGGGAAACTGCAAAATCTTCTTTAAGAGTAAAGTATTTTGTATTTGTCTATCTCAATCAAATGAAATTTTTGAAAATCAAGATCTTCTGTGTATTTTCATAATTCATTATGGATTCATAGTTTTATTTATTAATTATTCTCATCAGCAATCTGTTAGGCAGTTACATATGTAACAAGGCAGTTACGTATGTAAGTGTCAGTATGAAAAGGCTCATTTGGTTGAATGACTGATACAGATTGTCCTCAGAAATGTTCTAGTGTCTGCCACTGTGTAAGTAATATATTGATATCCCCGAGTGAAGTACTTGTATCTTTTCAGCTTCTTGCATAATTACTCAGCTGAGGAAAATATTGAATGTACAATGCTACCACAGAATATTTTGCGTGTGCCTTGTGATATTTCACGAGAAGTTAGGTTGTAAGTACCCCACGGTAGTACCGCTGAGTGGAAAGCATACTTACTCTGTGCAGGTTCACGATACCCTGGGATACTAGATGAGAGATACCCACAGGTCCAGGAGTCTTGTGTAGGTGCTTGGGGTTATGTCAGCAGAGGGACGGGTTTCAGACTCCTTTCCTCGCTGCTCCTGTTGCAGTGCTTTTTTGGGAGACCCACATTGCTATGTGGAAGCAGAGGAGAGAGGGGGATCTATACCTCCTGCCAAGGCTCAGTTGCACAAGGGCTCCAACTGCTCAGTGTTGTGACGAAGTGCCCTACTCCAGCATAACCACTATTGTAGCGCCTACTGCCTCATCCCCTGATCAGTGGAGTTGCTCTAGTTATCTTTTGGTACCTTTTGAAGTTCATTAGGTGGCACCTCATGCCATTTCTTAATGTTCCCTCCCCTATCACGTAATTACTTAATAGTTTGAAATATTTATTGAGCATGAAGCGTAATTACTTGCTAGATGAGCATAACATTCACTACTCCCTTGGGAACGTGACACATGGCTAATTACAGCTTTGTAATTAGCCATGCAGTAGGCTTAGCAGAAACCTCTGAAAAGCCTGCTGAGCCCCAGCAGTGCAACAGAAAGAAGGGTGAAAAGTGCAAGCCTTGTGAAAGCAAGATGAGGATTTGAAATTCAGTAGATCAAAGAGAAAATTTTCCAGAAAATTATGATTGGGCATCCAGGCTGACTTTGAGTGTTACCTGTGGATAAGCCTTTCCCAGTAAATCCCAGTTTAGTTTGACTATTTTGCATTTTGAATACTCTGGAAAAGATCCTGTAGCTTTTACTTCTGGATTTTGTGGATCAGAGGTTGGAAGTGTTACAAGGACTCTGAACAAAAATGAAGTGGACAGCCATTTAAAATTACACTCTCTGAAATAGCATACGCAGTAAGTGCATCGGAGAGAGGCTAGATGAAAGATGCACTATGGATACAAGCAAAGGCAATATAATGCTCATCTGTCATTTCCTATGAACATAAGGCAACAAAAAGCAAAGGAGAAACAAACTTGAGGTTTTAAATGACCTCTAGGAACTGGGACTTAGATTTTTCTAGTCTTCAACTCATCACATCCTGCTATCCACTGTGTTGGTTCGTTGGTTCAATATTGACTCATGAAGTATGATATCCTCTGAATTTCCTACATCAGCAGGTTTTCACATGAGGACTTCATCCAATTACTGACACAGAATAAACATGCTTGTGGAGCATGACCTAGTCACGTACTGCAGTACGTTAAGGTTAATTGCAATTTTCCCTTCCTACAC
Organism: Phaethon lepturus; assembly: GCF_000687285.1. Lineage (NCBI taxonomy): Eukaryota > Metazoa > Chordata > Aves > Phaethontiformes > Phaethontidae > Phaethon > Phaethon lepturus. The sequence goes on along the minus strand of NW_010517079.1, from coordinate 17,546 downwards.
CTTTATGCACAGTAATGCCGTGTTCCTAAGTACTAGTTTTGAAGGTCTCTGAATTTCATTAAAAGTACAATTATTCTTGGGGAAAAGAAATCTCATTGAATTAAATAAACATTATAACTCTATTTAGAATGATTAGTGGCTTTTTAGCAGGCCCCAGAAAAATAGAGACAAGCCTCATTAATTTACAGTGAAAAGCATCACTTCTTTCTGAGATAACACTGTGGCATAAGTGTTTGAATGTGCAATTAATTACTTTTGTTCTGAGAGACTAAAAAATGAGCACGTATCTGTACTGCTCATTTTAATGGTCGTGTTTTGTAGAGCATGAGGATTTTCCATTACAGTGGTTGCATTGCAGTGGAGAGGTTTAGCTCAGCTCTTGCTTAGCTCTATATATCTTAATAAGCAACATTTGCATTTTAATTCTTTTATTGTGCATTTGTATGTTTTAGGAGAACTAGCTGCATAATTACAGCAAGGTGTGGTGTCCCTTCTTACACAGTGCTGTGCCATATAGGTGACATCCAGGTGAGGAATTACAAGCAGCAGCATTCGGTTCCCAAGCTGCAGGCCACCTTCAGGCTTCCCAAAGTGGCATCCCAAGGTTGTGATCCCATATCTCGTAATCCAAAATGCTGTCAGTGAGAGGTTGTGCTTCAGGAGACACGACTCTCTTCTTCCGTACAAAGCCACTGCTGCGTCCCGTGGACACATCTGGTGGATCCTCAGCACTTTACTGAACTGTCTTTCTCTGGTTTCCCACGCAAGCTGACATGAAATGCTACCCAGAACAAAACGTCGAACACTGTTGACTTTACAAGCCTCAGATTAATACAACTTTATCAAAACAATATGATGCAGTAGTCCTTTCTAGTGTGGCAATTTCACACTTAAATACATCCAAAATGCTGATGTTCTGATGCAACGAGCTCCAGTATAGGAGTCTTTTTAGTGACAAACTGTTTTTAAACTGTTTGTTTCCCTTATCTTTTAGCAAGGTTTTCAGGTCACATCATGTTAACGGCACTGTGCAGCTTCCAAACTGAGCTCACTTAAATACAGTCAGTTCAGAGTGTGGGCAGAAGGGGACCTTAATCTGGTCCTCTGTACTCTGCTCAGTGTCTGCAACGTGCCCAGCTTTGCTGTTGATGCAGAGCAGAGAAGTAGAATATGCCTGAATATGGCCAAATTGTCACAAAGGGAATTAGGAATCGGTTACTAGCATGCTGTAAAACACCCAGACTTCCTATGTAAACAAGGCCAACGCTAGTAAAAAAAAGCAATGAATGTTGCTTTTACTAATAAGATTGGCCATTCCTTTAATGGCCCAACGATGCACTATTAACATAGCTGGATATTTTAAGCTGATCCAATCCTAAAAAAAAAAAAAAAAATCATGTTGTTGGCCTTGTAAAGCATAGCTTTACACACACATCTTCTCTCATACCTCAAGATGAATATCCTTCCTATTCCCTATGCATGATTTTCAATTTCTCTTCTTTTGTTTGACTAGTGAGACAAGGTAACGATTCAGTTAAGACAAATTAATATTCAAATAGCTGAGAAGAAAAATAAATCAATCAAAGATTTCTTAGTGGTGCATTTTCTCTGCCTTTGTTTGTGGAGAGCGCTAGGTCTTAAAGCTATAAGGTTTAGGAAAGTCCCAACAATAGTGCAGACAAAATTTAACATCACACATACAAAGAAAAGTACGGACATTAACTTCCCACACTGGCTTATTCCCATGGTGTTTGGACCCTTCAAATACTTGTAGACGTTTACCATATTTTCCCTTAGTCATCATTTGGCTAAGCTTATACATATTTAGGCCTTTTAGTCTTTCCTCATAAATCAAACTCTGCAACCATGATTACTTTTGTTACTTTTATCTGAAGCTTTGCCAGTTTGATGACATCTTTCTGGGATCAAGGTTTATTCCAAAATTTGCAGACAGAATTGTAATCATTGCTGCTTCTAGGGTTGGTCCCAAAGCTAGAGCTCATGATGCTTGAGAAAGGGATGGTGAACGCTTCTGAGATGCAGGGAAGACAGTGGGAATTATGCTACACTGGGCACAGACTGGTGTCCTCAGAGAGGGTTCGGACCAAAGGGGAAGTGTTCCCTTCTACTAGAATTACTTTTGCATGTGGATAATGCATTGATGGAGTAAGAAACTTTGCTAATATTGTAATCTGGTTGTTAGTCCTTGAGATAAGGGACAGTATGTGGAGGAGAATTAAGACCAAAGAAACTGCCTAGTGGAATGGGAGGTGGAAATAAATGAGCTCGTGCTTTCCCCATCTCAATCTCTGCTACTGCATCCCTGGGCTGGAAATTCTCAACTGCTTTTGGATGAGGCGTCACCAACTGAGAACTTCTGTGAGGAAAAAAACAGTGGTTCTGGTGTAAAACAAAACTTCAGTATAATTAGAAAATGCATGCATGCAAGGAATGAATGTGAAGTCATCTGGATGCAAGCGGAGGAGCACAGCGCACTTCTAATTCATGCTGGATTGTATAGATGAATGCAGACTGAAAGCTTGCTAAGCCTGAGGGCAAAGCAAAATGATAAATGGCGAAGTACGGCCTTGGAGAGGAAAGGGGGAATTGCAGAGCTTGTGCTGAGATCGGTGGCAAGCTTCATCAAGAAGCGTAGCGAGTGTTCAACACCCTGCAGAAATGGCCTGAAGCCTGGCATAGGGCTTGCTGACTCTCCCTCTGTTGACCTTCAGTGTTGAAACAGGTCTGATGAGACCATAGCAATTTCTAGGAAGAAATGGTGTTATTTACCTCAAGAAAAAAAATGTTGAAAACATTCCTTTTTATATTTCCTATGGTTTTGGATGATTGGCAAAGTGGGTTTAGCTGCAGGGTATAGGCTGTCTGATTTCCTCTTTCAGTATGAACTACAGTTTGTCATTGCTTTCTCCTGAGTGAGGGGACACCTCAAGTCTTATCCACAATCTAGAAAGCAAGATAAAACAAAATACGATACACTTGGCTCATCCAGACTTCTTTTTCAATCCCACAACTTGCAGACATGTTCCTTGCTGTGAGAAATTGCTGAAGTTAAGCTTGCTCACATTTGTCTGCTGGGGAAAAAAATCAGTGCAGAGAGAAGTTACATTTTCTTTCCAAACCCAGTAGAATTAAATTCTGTCAGTGAGAGATTGTTTCTAAAACACATTGTCAGATGTTGCTCATTTCCATGCGAAACAGGATCTCCTTTGCCAAATATGCATGGCGTGTTTGTTCCATGCTATGCATAGTGCTTATGGTGGGTTGCTGTCATTGGTCAAATGAAAAATGAAGGCTCCATTCCAAACTCTTAGTCACTGTTGTTCTGAATAAGTGGAATCTCAAGGGAAAAAAACCAAGGCTGTCCTTTTTTAAGAAACCACAAGGGCCCATAATGACCATTCAAGGTAATTAAATGTAGTGACTTCTTCTAAACAATTCCATTAATTTTCCTTGAGTAATTTACATTACAAAGACAAATGCATTGTTAATAAGTGGAAAGTAAAATTTTGCTTTCAGATTTGTCAAAAAAAAAAAAATTGTAAGGTAGGGCCAATGGGACTGTGTCCCTTCTGGACAGTTAAACCATCCTGGGACTACCAGGGCATGTCAGCATGCTCCCTGCCACAATTTTAGCTAATAGCAGCAAGCGCTCTTCCAGACGATGCTGGGACCTGATTCAAATGATAGACAGCCTTGGCTTATTTGAATTAGCAGTAAAAACATAGTCTAAAGGACCCAGCGGCTCCCCTGCCTCTGGGGACTGCTGTGCTCTCCTCTACCTTCACCTTCTTGCACTCAGCATTTGAAGGCAGCACTATTCACATTCGTGAGGACTTGTATCTCCCTTAAAATTACCCTCCTGGCTGACTTGCCAGCATGTGTCTTGAGAGTTAGATGCCATTATTGAGCCTCCTCCAGGAGACGAGGACATTAAACACAGGTTTCTCACCTCCTAGGAAGTCCTGCAAGCAGGGGGGAGTGAGATGAAAGGAAAGGGCCGATATCCTTCCCTTGAAATAATGCAGTTGTCTAGTATGTGATGAGCCTGATTCTGCTGTGTGAGGCACGTCCAAGCATTTTTTGCCCTTAGCAGCTTTGGGGGACCTCATTTTTGGATACAGGTGGTCCTTCAACAGGCACCAAGGTGCTCAGGATGGGGCTGCCTGGGTGTGCCTGGAAGGAGAGCTTTGCCAAGGCAACTTCAAGTCAAAAGCTCGGCTGGGGAGGAGAGGGCTAGATTGCGGGGTTGGTCCCAGGTTTCAAGGAAATCTTTGTAGAAGAGGAGAGTCCATGTTTAAAGATTGCAATTTGTAATTCTCATTGCATTGAATCTGTCTCTTTTAGATGGCGTGTGTTTAGCACATCAGAAACAGAGAAACATAACTGATACTGCTGAAATGCTTGAACAAGAGTTAGTCCACAATTATCAGGAGAATTTTATATGGTATTCATTTCTAAGTCACATGTTTATCTTTTCTGCCTTTTCTGTGTGTGTACAGATCATTGTTAGGCAATTGTTATCTTACCTCCTTCCAGTTCTTTGTATTGGTACTCTCCTCTTTTTCTCTTTTTTTTTTTTTTTAATGTTGGATCATGAAAACATCAAATAGAAATGTAGCTCTTGGCATTAAATGTAGTTCTTGGCATTTAAAGAAAAACAACTTTATCCAACTTGGACTTCTGATATGAGTCTATCCCCATGGATAAGCACATTTTGGGTTTAAGAATTTAGCAGTGTGCTCTCTCCTTTTGTTACATGGCTGCTATTAGCAGACCAGTGTGGCATCCACCACTCTCATTAAAGATCAAGGCAAATCAAATCCAACTCTGAAATTACATTGTTATCAATCTCTTTAAAGTCCTAGAATAGCTTAGATTTGTCTCAGCATGCTCTGTCATCAAGTACCAAGTATAAACACATCTTTTTCCTGAAGACCACAACTTCTGCTCACTTGGAACTATATTGAAAAGATTATTTTTTCTCGAAAGTCACTACTGCCATCATTAATTTCATTTCCCAGCTACTCTGACCTCATTTGGTTTTGATGCAGTATTTTCCAGAACCAGTTTGGGAATTTAAATGCAAATGCTAATGCATTATTTTGTGTGTGTTTTAAAACTTAGGAGGGGCAGAAATATTCCTGTGCACAGAAGAGCTTAATGATACCTTTTGTATTTTCATTTTCAAGAGGCATTTGTCCCCCGACGAGTTCCAGGAAGTCTTCAAAATGAGCATTGAGGAGTTTGATCGTCTGGCACTTTGGAAGCGGAATGACCTGAAGAAAAAGGCCCTGCTTTTCTAGCCCCTCCTGGATAAAACATGTGCTTAATCAAAACAAAAATAGTCTTGCCAGAAGTACCACATGCACTTGCTGTTGAACCATTGTCCAGCTTCATTGTGTTAGTATGTGTCGGGGGAAACAGGACAGATTAGATGGCAACGCGTTGGAATACAGAGGATTTGCTAATCTTGCATGACCAGCTGGTTTTGTCAGTAACTCCTGGTCCTACCCAGTTTACAACATGCAAAAAATCTAGCTTTAAATTTATTGTTGCTTGCAGTATTGCTTGATGCAAGTGGAAGTTGTGGAAGGAAGAGAAAAAGTGTCACTGTGACAAAGGAAATGCATCCAACATATTGTTCCATTAAGTTTTACAACAAATTTTTGACAAAATAAGTAACGAATATAAAAATTCTCCAGCGGGGGATCACATGCTATTAAAAATATGGTAAAAGCCAAAGAAAAGCATGTTCGCAAGCAATTATTGCAATTGTTTATTTGTGGTACTTTTTAAGAATGAAAGCAAAAATATGGAAGCACCTTAATTCTACTTCTTACACTTTAGACACAGCCTACTCTCTAAAAGGTCATATTTGTCTAGAGGTAACTAGCTATCTTTAATTACAACACAAGAGTTTTTATTTTATTAAGAATATATTATGACATAAAACAGTTGTAATGACTAAAATGTATACAGACCTACTTAAAAATTTAGTCCCATTCATCAGGAAAACTGAAGCCTTATACAAAACTGGTTGAAGAGTGTATTGTGCCAGTTAACTGTGCTTTCCTACTACTTTGGGGTGTTTGGAGAACTTTTTTTTTTTACATTTCATGCTGATAAAAATACCATGTAATCTTAATTATATGTAGATAGATATATCTATCTATAGAAGAATTACTTTCATTAATATATGTCCTAAGTAAAGGCATTCTTACTTTCTTCACTTTCTGGCTTTACACAGTAAGCCACTAGAACTGTGATGGCAATTGGTAGGTGTGGGAATGGAACAGTTCAGCATAAAATGTAACAAAAAAAGCTTGGTGTGCTCTATCAAGAATACATCCAATTATAATCAAATATATAAAACCCTCATGCGTTACTATTTGCATGTTTCTATACAAATCAATTTAAAAAAAAAACCCAAACAACTATGTGATACTGGTGCAGTACCTTGAAACTGTCTGAAATAACAAGCAAAGCTAACAAAATCTATGTGTTTGATATGAGCGTTAGACCTAATATCTCTTCCAGCTGAAAGACTGTATTAAATTTAATAATTTCTTATGGTCAGAAGTATGGTTGCTGACAAAGAATGTTTTAAAGTGAGTTGCTAGTTCTGTGTGATACTAAAAGAGCATTACATAAAGTACATTTTTCAGCCATGTGTCAGTATTCTGCATTTTTACTGCCTTGAATGTTCGTACTCACTTCCTACTTCACTATGTCTTTTTGCATTTCCTTAAAGTAACTGGTTAATATATGCACTATGACACACTGTTTCAACTGACCCAGCTTTGGAAAAATCATAGCATTGAACATGCCTTCTTCCAACTAACTTTCAAAATCCATGCTGTTGGAAATAAATATTTTCTCATGACCTAAATGTTTTGTCTGATGATACAAATGTTTAAAAAATTCATTAAAACAAAGACATAACTGAATGACTTTGCTAACGTGTGTATAATTTTTAGATTGCACTGCTGCTCTGGATAGGGTCTTCCCATTACATTAATGTAAATAATACGTAATTTGCATTAGATTCGCTCAGTGAGGAGAGCGTTAAGTGTACCTCTGAATGTCAAGTTACTGTAAAGTTCGTCATGATATAAACAATCCATCTGTCATCTCACCAAGCAAAATCTGCTTCACTGGTGATGTTCAGTGTACAGAACCATTAGCCAGTCTTAATTGAGAGCTCCTGATCACCTGTAGACCACTCTTCAACCTCAGAATAGCTTGTTATGTTTTGCCTACGTGCGAAAACTGGCAGCGCACTGAAATGGGCCAATACAAAACGTGATCAGCAAGGTCCATTGGTGCTATGAAAATCTAAATCCAGGAGAACAATTGATTGGAGAACCATGATGAGTAAGTTTGACATTGGTGAAGACCACTCTTCTCATCTGCACCTTCCTGGGACATCAGATTGATTACAGGCATCTTCTCAATGAGTAAAAAAATTGCATGTGGATCAAAGAAATCCATATACTGGTGCAGGTCAGGTTCAGTGTGGATCTTCATAAGTAATTTGAAAATTGCTTAACCACAGCAGCTACTGTACTAGTGTAGGATTCAACCTATGCTGTACGGAAAACGCGCATTGCTAAGCAACATGTGATCAACAGCTCCATGCTGCTGTACTGTGTTATGCAGATGTATGTCTGATGACAAGTGAGAGCATGTGAACTCCGTTTGACCGATTTATGCTGTTTCAAGTCTCTTTGACCCATTTATGCTGTTTTGAGCCAATTAGTCTGTTATAATGTCAAAAGTGTCTCCTGAAGATCCTTATCCTACCTGAGCTAAATCAGATACAACTTGTGTTTTACGTACTCCTATGTAGATGTTTTAGCTCATTCTTATCACAATGCACAACTGTACTTAGGAATGGTACCCCATCATCTATCTATATTAGCTTACCAGTCAGTCTGTCATTCTGTGCTCCCTTTTATGGTCAGCGAAGAGAAAAAAAGCACTTCAATCACATCCTAATGTTCAAAACTAGTCACACAAATTGCACCTATCATATTTGTGGCCACTGAATATAAAGAAAGTCAATGCAACTGCAGAAGTATATGGTGCATGCTGTCTAATCTTAGATGAAATTAATTCTATGCCTACAGTCTATAATTGAAACTCAGAAGCCAGATTTTACCAAGTCAGTGGAATACCAGTGTTACACCACTGGCAGTTCCTGGGCCATGTTATAAAAATACTTTCAAGCCATCAGGACGGTGCCTTATCCCTGGCAACATTCAAGGTCAAGGCTGGATGGGGCTCTGAGCAACCTGATCTAGTAGAAGATGTCCCTGTTTATTGCAGGGGGTTTGGACTAGGTGGCCTTTAAAGGTCCCTTCCAACCCAAACTATTCTGTGATTCTGTGATTCTACTTTGAATTACACAGATCTCACAAAATGCCTTCACACAGTAATTCTGTGTGTTCATTATACTATTCACCAAACAGGCACATATTTGATGCCAAACACACAAAAATGTTTTAGAAGACAGTTTATCAACTTAGGTTCCTACTACCAGCCAAAACCAAAAAGGAATTTTGGCTTCCATACACAAAACCTTTGCTGACATTAGATGAACAAGTACTCTTGTGTGTCCTTACTTCATTTTCCTGAAAGTTTTAAATGGTCTGTAGATGCCTGTTCTGTGCAAAGGTGGCATAACTCAATAAGCTTTTCTGTTTTTCAGATGGTATATGTCTGTGTATCACTCTATATTTAAAGCATCTACTGTCATATGGTGTAGTGACCTATTTAGTTATGCTTTCTAGCCTAACTAAATTCTCATTTACAATATGATATTGTATGCTGGATTTGGCACCAGCCAAATACACCACTGTAAAAGGGCCATAAAGTGAGTACTGTAGTAATTCATTTCACTGCTATGTTTTCTGTACATCAACTAAACTCCGTAAACCAGAACAGGGCATATATAATACATACAACATCTCTGTTGCTAAAATTTATCATATTTTCCCCATTGAAAAACTCCAAATTGGAATTTTAGTCATGTAGTCTTCTTGCAGGAACTTAGAGTGTCTTATTAAATGTGAATAGACTAACATGCATAATCAATGTTCTGGTTTATTTCTAGAGTTACATATGCTAATCTTAAATAGCATTATGAAATGGAAAATGCATTTCAGGGTAACGAGATAAATCTTTGACAGAATATTCCATCTGATAGTGTGGTCCAGCATTGGCAGTAACAAACTGAGAGTCTCAACAAATCATCTGCTGTTTTTTACATAATGCTCTTTCACATTATTAAGATACTGTTCCACAGTCTTGTTTTCAAGGAAATGGTGTCTTTCAGCATTTTGGTTAAGTATGGATATGGCTGTGTAGCTCAAAAGGACAAATATATAGCTCTTGAAGGAACCTCTTTTGGTATACATACAAGAAGCAAGGGAGTTCTGTCAGATATTTCATTTTCATACTTGGATCTGAAATGTATGTCTCAGCTGTTCATGACAACCCTGATGTATGACTTAATTCTCACCTCATGTATTTTAAAGAAGGCATGTCTCAAACACAGCAGTGAAAGAGCCAACTTACTTCATCATCATAGTCTTTGAGACAAAGGAACACATGGATTTTTGTGGTTGCTGAGGAATATCTGACCAACAATTCCAGATAGGAAACCAGGCATGCCAGATTACCGTTATAGCTGTCTGAGAAGACTGGACATTGTTGTCTGACCTTCTACTATTTCTTTTCCATGTGGTTCAGGGGAGAACTTTGAAAACTGGAATTGCAGAAACAATACATAGTTGTGAGAAGCGATCTGGAATCTAATAACCCTCAGAGACAAGGTTAGTTTTACATGAACAAAAACGATACAGTTCAGACTGAGAGAGGTGCCTTGTCTTACATTCCTCATTTTGATGAGGAGCCATCTATTTAACATTTCCCAAGTGTGACCGAGCCAGACCATTAATTTAATTAGCCTTTACACCACAGATCTGCAGGAAAATGCTGTTCTGCTACCTGCAGATGAGCAAGCAAGGAAGGGCTTCAGAGCGTCCTTACATTCTCCTGCCCCTTTGACTTGTGTGTGAGGAAGAGGTTCATATTCTTCTAGGTTTCCTAAGATCTAGGCTGACCCTGGACCAATGTGATTACTTGATAGCTCACAGGTGTGGTTGCCATTTTTCAGGTACCTTGAATACCTGAAAAAAGATGACTGTTTTTAATATCACAGTGACAGACTGCAACCCTATTGTACATGTAAAATTATACTGGAGGTTTGCATTTCAGGCCACCTCTGAGCTACGGCCAAATCTTCACAGGCTCACGAGAGGTGCTGGCTCAGGCTTTTGGAGTCTTTGTATCCCTTCTCACTTTTTCTGTTCTGTGAAAAAACATGTTAGAAAAGGTGGTACTTGGTAAAATGCATGCCTTTGAAACATTAGATCTCAATAGCTTACTTCTGTGGTAATGAAGCACACACAGCAAATGGAAGTTTGTTGGGTTAGTGCAGCTGGTGATTATTCCCTCCTCACAACCACCGTCTCTCTGAGTTACAACTAAGTAAGTAGCTTTGTGTTTTTTTAAGTGCTCTTACTTTCATGATTTAGCATGTTTTCTTCCTACCGCTTAGGGTTTGACATCTTGACTACTATGTGCTACTACTTGACTACTGTTTACTACTATTAATACTACTACTTGACTACCACTACTTACCTGCTTGTAAGTAGGTAGGTTCCGTGATTTTTTTTAAATGGCTGAACAAGTCTATGCAGTGTTCAAGCCGTTTGGACCAGCCAGTAGTCCTTCCGAGCCTGACTGCCCAACAGCAGCAGCTCCAGAGCGATCAGTAGGAAACCAAAACCAGACAAAAGCAACGTGTCCCACATACCTAAATGTGCGATGATTCCAGGCTTTAGGGAAGAGGTTTACTGTCTCAGCTATGATGTATTTACCATTTGTTAGAAGTCTGGATATCCTTGATTTCTTTTTCTGAATCTTGTTACCTTTGTGTCCTGAATGATTTGCTGTTGACCTGTTTTCTCCACTTGCTATGATGCGCTCCTTTATTACATCCTCTAACTCTTTCTTCCACTAAAAATTGCAATGTTCTCAATTTCTTCTGATATTAAAACCTTTCTTTGCCCTTGATAGTTCTTCAGCAATCTCCTCTCAGCCCATTGTACCTTGTATGCAGGAGGTGGTCTGGCAGAATAAAGGCATTGCGGTATTTGCTTTCTATTCACCGCGTTATGTCAAACATTATAACATCTTTTTTTACAGGGGAAGAAGGAAGGTGAGAATGACTTTCACTTTTAAATATAAATATACGTTATGCTGAAGCCCTGTTAGACCTATGCTCACTATTGCAAGGTGTTGGGTTTGTTTCTTTCCCCCAAGTGGACGTGCTCCTGAACTCGGACATACGAGTAATTTTAATTTTTTACACTAGTATCTCTACATTTTTCTATTAACTGATAATTAAATAGGTAACATGACTGATAGCAAATTAAACGATTGAACTTGCTAATGGTCATCTGAATTTTCCCAGTTCTCTGGCCTGGAATAATTCAGTTGTGGAACCAGGTTAATGCTCTCTATGCCGCTTAACAATTTTGCTAGTCAAATTAAAAAAAAACCTCTCTCAAGTTAAGGACCTGGAATACAGACACTTTGGGCTCCCCAGTTTTTGCCAGTTTTATACAAGACATTTTTCATCTCCCAGCTAGTTTTTGATAGGTAGCCGTGCCTGCAGGACTTTGAGTCACTGTATAAGCATCAAATTGTTCAAATTGCATTTTTTCCTTAATCCTTTTTTTCAGTGTAATAACTGGTTATTTTTGTAGTGCGACTGAAATAACATAATAATCAAAGGCTACTGAAATAATTTATTCCATTTTGAATGGCAGAGAAGAGAATATAAATACCTCATAGAAGCTGAAATGTATCTCTTTTTTTGGGGAGGGACTAAAATTAAAGGGTTCTACAGAAGAATGTACTCCTGTTGGCAACAGTAGGAGGACCCTGCTGCTATAGGTTATTATGAAGTGCTGAATTTCAAGGCAGACGCTTCCCTCCAGGGTCTATAAATGTGTTTTAAAATATTCTATAAAAATATAAAGATCTGATTATGTGCTGCTTTCACATTTACTTTACCTTTGTACCTCTGAAATATGCTCACATATAAATTAGCATATTTCAGGCATTCTAAGCTCATGCGATGACTAAAATGAGTATTTCTATACTAATATCAGTTTGGCAACACTGTTGTCATTCTGAAATTAAAAGAAAGTATTTATGAAGATTTCCTTGAACGCTGTCTTGCTTACTAAAAAATGGTGAAACTTCTACTGTAAGAAATTCAGTAAGAAATAAAGAGGCCTAAGACTTGCAAAACAAACCTTGTAAATATACTTACTCTACATCATCAGACCTCGATTTCCAAACGCTGCACAGAAGGCAAGCAGTAAAGTAGAACATGCCCAACCATAAATAACATCGTTTTCTTTCAAAATCCTTCTAATTCATTGGCTTAAATGGAGATATTGAAAAGGGTTTTTGGAGCAGAAAAAAATATATAAAAAGTATATAAGAAAAACAACATACTTTGTTACTTGTGAAAGTATCAATAGAAGTAAACCTGGCCAAGCTTCCTTGAAGGAACAAGAAAATTACTCGTGAAAACGTGACACTGTATCACAGTGAGTCAACTCAAGAGTAAATAAGGTGTAAATAAGGAGTAACTTGAAGTAGCTTTCCGAGTGCTTAGGTAAGTGTGTTCGTGTAGGAAAAAGCGCAAAGTAATGCACAAGTAAAACAACACCGTGGGTTTATCTGGGTAGCTGAGATTTTCAACAGAATTACACAGGCATTAATTTGACAAATGATAAGTTTAAGAATGGACTGTTCCCTGATCTTGATGATAAAGGAGAAGGAAGGTACAGAGTTTCATACATTGTTGAACAGTGCTGGGGAAAAAGAGGCAGGGAAGGGCTGAGATGCCATTTTTGGCCTAATCTTGCTTCAATTCAAAGAAAACAGGGGCCAGTAGGCGAGATTTACTGGAAATGTCCTCCCGGTGTGTTCAACCTTAACATAAAATAATAAGACTAGGATTTTTTTTTTTAAGTTTGCACTACCCAAATGTAGAGCTACTTTTCAGTGACGCTGGGTGTTTAATATGCAACTAATAAAAGGATGTCAGCATAGCATTTTGAAAATGTCAGGCTCTAAATGCTAAGCCCACTGAAATCACTGGCAGTCTTACCTGCACCAGACGGCAAAGGTCAGGTTATACAGAAATTCTTCTAAAACTGAAATCAGAAAGAGGGATTGATATATATATATCAATTATATACATATGATATATATATAAAAAGATATATTATCCTTATATATATTATCAAGTATATATTAGCCTTTTGTATGTATGCCTCCTTCACCCTGATTCAAAATCAATTAGCAGGGGAATGAAGAACCTAATTTACGATATTTTACATCTCTGTGATAGATAGTTGCAAATAGTTTTGTTACAGGGGCGAAGACCTACCTGTGTTGAGAGTAAGGAGAGGCCCGCGGCCTGTGCATTATATAAAAGCTGTATAATCCCTCTTCCTGAAGTTTCTATAATGCACACTTTTTCAAATTTTCTTTCTGCAGAAAGGTGAATGGCATTTCTATAAAAGTAAGTTTGACCTGTACAAGAAGTCCTTTTGGGACACATACCTACTCCGCACTGTCAGATTCCTGAAACAAATTTTAAAAGTATATGTAAAATACGGTTTCTTTTTCTTCCCCAGCGAACCTGGAAAGTATGTGGGACCCAACAAAAAACAACTCATTGAAGAGATACTTCAAAAAGATACTCTAAAAAAACCAAACAGAAAGGTGCTGAGTATTAGAGTATTAACAACAATAGTTTCTGCAGTAACAGGATCACAGTATATGATAAGAAAGGAAAAAAAAAAAACCCTATCAAGAGCTGTCTGCTGTGGGTAAAAGACATTTACTCCTAGTTTGTAAATGCCTGAAGCATCTGAGACAGCTGTAGCAACACTGATGTTTTCCTTAGAGAAAAGTCCATTTCAAAGTAACAGAAGATTTTTGTTCTAAAAAGCCGTAACTTGCCTACTCTTTTTGACATCCTGCCATCATTATGTTCTACTGAAGAGAGTGGCAATTACTGGAATGTCCACCTCTTGTCAGCCCAGGCTGCACAGTGTTTTTGCCTGCTTTTCACTAACCACTACTGCGTTCCGCCCGTGCCGGCAGGCTGCGAGGGCAGGAGGCTGGGCACGGCGGGGTGCGCGCCGGGGAGCCCTCAGCTCCCCTGCCCAACACGCCCGTGTCTTCTGCACGGGGCAGTCCCTGGTCTCTACATGGAGTCAACGTTTTGACAATCATAGGGTTTTTATGTCAGCTCAAACAACAAAAATCCCCCAAACCTCCTCCAAAAAACCCAATGAGGCAGATTGTGTTGACAGCCTTTCTGGCACCAAGTGACAAGAACATACCGGCTCTTTCTTACAGCTATAATTTCACTTTAAGATACTGAAAAAACCCGCCATGTTCTTGTAGAAACATCTTGAAAGGTCTTACTGAAAAGTACTGAGCAGACTTTCAGGGGATACCAATCATCACTTACATCATCCAATAGCTTTTCTTATACTCGTTTTCTCACCAGGATGTTGCTGAGGTTTTGGGGCCTCTTAAACTAGCGAGCTGGCTGCTTATGGACTCAGTCCAAGGCAGATTTGAAGTGGAATTGAGTGTATCTTTAAAAACTGACCCATACTTTTAAATGCTTAAAGTACTGTTTTCCTGCCTTTTTACATTATTTAAGTGAGCCAAATCCAAATTGCTTGGAGTTCCTTACAAGACATAAATCACCACAAATGGTTGGAGATTTTTTTTCTCATGCCTGTGTTTCTCAGATTTCATCCAATGTTGATTTTCCAAGTAAAAAAAAAGTCTTAAAACATGCATAATAACTCTTCTAAGCTCATCCCAAAGATAATAAATATGGCCTGTCATTGTCGTGACTTTTCTCCTTCAACACACTGGGGATTATCTGATGGTTAAAGTCCCAATCTTGTAAACAACTATATTTGGATACCTTACTGTTGGGACTACTTGATTATTTTCTTTTTTTTGTGATAACCAGTACTAAGAAGACTGCAGGAAGATAAGGGCATCTCTATGGCTAAGCTTCATCAAGTCATGCCTAAAGCTTGTGAAGGGTGTTTCTATAGTAGTGGTTACCCTTGATAGAGTGGGAATTTATTGTGAATTTTTGAGAACAAAGATGGTATTTGGAACATTGTATGGATGTTTGGTCCTAAACTTAAAGCTAGAAGGCGCTTTGTCAAACACGGAGGACGTGTGTTTCAAATAGGGATATTTATACAAAATTGCCTTCTACTATTTTGTGTTAGAAGATGATTAGTTTAAGAAGTTTATTGGGTGCTAAGTATGACGTACGGGTACTGCGAACCACAGATTTCCTATTAATGAGGTGACTTCAGTTTCCATGCAAGAAACTCCTTAGTAATCAACTGATTTATTTTGATCATATTGTGATTGAGGTGAGTTATATGCTGTTCCTTTTAATTCTATAAAATAGAATTTGTAGTTAAATAGTGTCATTAAGACTCATGGGAAAGAAATACATTGAATCACTAAGGTCTACTTTGCAGCTGAAGTCGCTCACAGAATGCATATGGCCAAACTCAGAATGGGGGGAGGAGGAATGCCATTTTTAAATGCAGCATTGTGGAAGCTAAGAATTCAAATAAGAAAAAAGTTCTTTTGAGCCTTTCAGCTTTAGAGAGAGCTTCAAGAGGAACTGTTTGTTCTGTCTGATGTTTGTCTCTGTAATAGATGGCCCATGCTTTAGTCACTATGGAGTTACCACCAGAAAACAAGAAGTCCTTACCAATCTGTCCAACAGCCGAAGGACAACCCCCTTGTTATCTCACTTTCTCATCTCCATAGGGCATAAAGTGCTTATTTTCTTGCCTGTCTTGTGATGACAGTTTCTCATCTTTGTTCATTTGCTGATCAGCTTCATAACATCTTCAGGACATTTCTGTGGAAGAAATACTCTGTGTTGTTGCTAGAACCAAGCACCCTGCTTACAGACTGCAGAGGGGCCACACGTCTCAGGGCAGGCAGAGGCTATACCCTGAAGTGTTACTTAATGTAATGTAGGCATTAAGATTTATCAAAGCAGAGACAGTAAAGCCACCACATCCTTGAAGTGCTCACTGCAAGCATAGAAATCAGCGGTGCTATCCACGGATTACAGTGTGTGCGTCAGAGCAGCCAAGAGCTGTGCTTTTACAAAAAACTTTTGGATTGTTCTCTCTAGCGATCATGTTTTACAGGTCATGATACAAATCAAGTAGCTCTAAGACAGCAATAGCTGAAAGCAATTGAACTGTGGAGAAGAGGAGCTGCGGTTTAATTTTTCAAGGCCGACTAAGCCCTTTAATATTGCCAGAAAAATCGCTACTTCTAACTACTCCAAACCCCACTCCTGCCAGCTCCCAACAAGCAGAATGAAAAAAAAGGCAGGTAGGAGCAGGCAGCTGCTGTCAGAACAGCTCATCCAGTAGGCAAGTCCTTCCCGGCCCATACCCAAAGGCATACAAGAAAGAGAAGAGCTGAAAGTGATATTTTAGGTGAAATAATTTGTCCTGACAAGGTTGGGCTGTGAATTTAGCACTCCCGGTTTAGGCTACAGAGATGTCATGCGCATCTTAGCTGGCCACGCAGTGTAAATGCGGAATAAATAGAATTTTCCCTGGTTGAACCTGTTACTTTGGAGTAACTATTGGATTGGCTGAAGGTGATGAAACAGGACAGAAGACCATATTAAACTTGGCCAGATCAAACCAAATTTTATTCACCAAAATTAAAGATGGTTAATGAGGTTATTCTAGGATATACAACAACATAAGCTACAAGCTTGTACAGAATGATGAACTAAATAAGTGAACTTGTCTAAGTTGGAACATATTTACCCACCTTGTCCATATGCACGTTTGCACTGTGTCAACCTGCAATTTTGTTAAAAACTGAAGCCTGCTTTAAGCTCTCAGAGGGCACTTTTAATCAGTATAAACTTTAATCACGTAAACTGTCTCACCTTGCACTCTTGATTTAGATCTGGGTTGTATCCAGCTAAAGTAAGATGTCGGAGCCCAGTTTTTAGTCAGTGTTGGATCTGCACATGATTTGACACCATCTTAACACAAGGGCTTAAATTGTGACTTTGGATGAATGGCGACATCCCCGGTGGCCCGCGGTTCCACGCTCTGGGTTGTTCTCCCACAGCTGAATGCCAGAGTGGCAGCACCGTCTGGGCACAGGTGGGAGGGGGCTGGAGGGCACTGGCGCTCCGGTGCGGTATGGCAATATTCCAGCACCCACTCGGGGAAGAAGCCTCCACCCACCGAGGACGCCTCGCTCAGGGGCGGAAAGCCCCGCTCGCAACCGCCAGCCACCGCCTCGCAGCGGGCGCGTCCCTGCCC